>NW_025964046.1:1917533-2027533 GCF_023055435.1 Haliotis rufescens
CAACACTTCATCACACCTGACATATTTAAATAGAATCGAACTTTGAAAGTTTGTCATTCTTGCAACGTGTGCACATGTATGTCTGTAGAACAGGAACTGTTTAACCTTGAGATGTCTGAGGTGAATCATCAACTGGGTTTTAAAATGAATGGGAGTGTGCTGCAATATGATTGGTCGAAAATATTGTGTGCTACAATATGATTGGTTGAAAAACATTGTTAAATGGGATTGAATTACGGGAATCTTCTGCATGCAGCAATAAATATATATCAATTTTGATAAAACATTTATCAGAATATTTTGTGAGTAAATTTAGAGTAATGCCACTTGGAAAAGAATTTCCATAATATATCAGTGAGTGAGTGAGTGCATGAGTGAGTTGGTGGGTGAGTGAGTGAGTGAGTGAGTGAGTGAGTGAGTGAGTGAGTGAGTGAGTGAGAAATCCGCTTTTACCACAGCATGTCAGCTGAAAGTGATGCAGGTCTAAGGCAGAGGAATGGTGCTGACAAAGCTACACACATAACTTGGGAGAACTGGGATTTGACCACAGGTTCCTGGCACGCCAAAGGGACGCAACTCTACACAGTGAAGGGATAGATTTCAACATTGATGACAGACTGACTCTATGCATGTTTGAGAAAAAGGCAGTTTGGTAATTTACACCTACTTAATAACTTCATAATGATTCATTATAAAAGTTTTCCCAACGTTGTGTGAGTTGGAGTGACATACCCTGAGGAGTGTCTGGTGAGATCGATTCTAGCTTCAAGTTAGTTTGTTTGTTCGTTGTTTATTTCCACACTCAGGAATATTCCAGCTTTATGATGGCAGCCTGTAAATTACAACGTCTAGCATCTCAGAGTAAATGAAGAAGCAAATTCATGGCTGAATCTGATATAAGAATGAGAATTTATTAATGGTGGCCCAGTCATCTAAGGTGCCGCGCTTCGCTGTGCAGAGTTGCGTTTCTTGGACATGTCAGAAACCTATGATTGTGGGTTCGAATTGCGGTTCGCCCCGATTATGTTTCTAGGTTTGTCAGCACCATACCTGTGCTCGTGGGTTTCACCGAAGTGGTAAACGTCTGAGACTTGCATCACTTCAGGATTTCCTCCCACATTAAGCTCTGTGATATAACTGGAATACTGTTAAAAGCGGTATTAAACCCAACTCATTCACACTTTTTATGATGATAAACACAATGTTTGGAGTAATATTTACTTCTTCATCAGGTGAATTAATGCTTCAAGGCAGAGAGCATGTATATGTACCTGTAAGAACAACAAAAGTAATAAGCTGACAAAGTAACAAGGCAAGCCAACTGTTAACTGGTGCTGATAGGTGATTAGCACTGAACAAATGGGGTTAACATTAACAGTTAATTAGCGCTGACAGGTGATAGCGATGGACAATGTTGTGCTCCTCATAATAAAGAAGTTGACATAAATAAATTCTCATCTTTATGTGCATCTAAATGCCGTTCATAACTGAATCTCTAGACTAACATCTAGTCTCTGAAATGAACATATCGTACAGAAAAAACAGTTGTTCAGTTATCTTAATAAAAATATAATAAAAGGGAGCCCAGTGACGCTCTTCATTTTCAGATACTGCAGTAATCTAGACTTGCCAAACATTATAGACTTGCATGGGCTGTATTTGATATATATTTGTATCAGGGTCTGTAAGACAGACTACTGAATCTCATATGGTCATGTCAATCTAGCCTTGCTCCAAGGCTGTACTGAAAGATAAATCCATGGATGTGTATGTAGCAGGGCGTGGAGTTATCCCACAGATGACATCCTTACCTTGTCAGCTTGCTGACGGGGTTAACCTCTTTGGTCATGTGGACAAGGCGTCCGACCTCTTATCAGAAGGTCCGTGGTTCGAATCCCATCACGGGACTCGGAAATTTTATGGCCGCTACATTGGCGCCCAACGTGGGGCTGAGCACGTTCATATTAAATTTGAGCAAAATAAGCCTCAGTACCCTACTATGCGGCCCGGGACGTTCCTTCTGTTGACGGGGGAGTATGTAGCAGGGCGTGGAGTTATCCCACAGATGACATCCTTACCTTGTCAGCTTGCTGACGGGGTTAACCTCTTTGGTCATGTGGACAAGGCGTCCGACCTCTTATCAGAAGGTCCGTGGTTCGAATCCCATCACGGGACTCGGAAATTTTATGGCCGCTACATGTAGTAATTCTATCCTCCTAATAGGCAAGTCTAGATATGTGGACAGTCTCTTATAGAGACAACTTCTTGTTCTTATTGTTTACATAATCTAGAAATTATGATTTAAACTAATAATTATTGCCTTAGAGACCAGTGCAAGTCTAATGTCAATCTCAAGATTCAGATTTTTTCAACGCTTCCCTTTGATCTTAACTCAGGGGTAATACCCAGGAATACCTACCAACTTAATTTCAATATCGCCAACAGATTTACATATTTTACACTTATTGTGAAGGTTTGTTATAAGCTAAGATGGGTCAATAATAAACAAATGTTCACCATGATCACCACAAGCCAGGTGTTATGCTCGGCAGGTGAGTTTTGATGCTGGCTCGTTAGTGATGGGAGGGCTTGGATCAAAGGACACCATACCCAGGTAGGTGTGCGTCCAAGTGGTCAGTTTGCTTACCGGACCCCCAACATGGGTTAACGAGCTCCTGGTCAGGACGCACAGGTAACATAATGAGGGGAAATCCCCCAGGGGTGTCCATTTGTCACAGGTATTGAGAGGGATTATTTTTTTTGCCTTTTATTTGTCAGATTATGTCCACCGGGAGAGCTGGTCCTGGGTTAGGGGCGGGGGATTTTAGAAAGGGGTGGATTTTTTAGAGGGGGTGAGGAAAATGACAGGTGTTGCTAATTACAGGTAGTCTTGAAAACGTTTTGCAAAATTTACCTGGAATGTGAGAAGACAGATAGAGTAGTTAGGTAAACTTACATCTAGTCTCTCTGAGTGTTGTTGGGGTTAGTAGTCGAGAAATTGCCAAGTTGCATTCCGAAGTGAAATGTGTTGACCAATTTAGTGGAGTGTTTGGGTAGTGTTTTTAACAGGTGAGTAGGGTAGGGTAGGGTAGGGTAGGGTAGGGTAGGGTAGGGTGGGGTGGGGTGGGGTGGGGTGGGGTGGGGTGGGGTGGGGTAGAGGGTAGAGGGTAGGGTAGGGTAGGGTAGGGTAGGGTAGGGTAGGGTAGGGTAGGGTAGAGGGTAGGGTAGAGGGTAGGGTAGGGTAGGGTAGGGTAGGGTAGGGTAGGGTAGGGATAGGGGTAGGGGTAGGGTAGGGTAGGGTAGGGTAGGGTAGGGTAGGGTAGGGTAGGGTAGGGTAGGGTAGGGTGATAATAAAATGTTGGATTTCAAGGGATTGAAGATTTTTTCACCCTTGGGACCAGAGTGAGAAAGGGAATTTTTTATTTTTTTATTTTTTGTCAACCCACATCGACCTGTACACAGTAAAGTTAGTCCAGGCAGACAAGTGCCACACTCCACCATCAATTCCATCCTGACACGCTGCCGCACCATCAGATTACTACCTCCCAATCCTCAACCCGTCTCTTACCTGACCCCAGGGGTTCGGGAACGGAGGTTCTTGTTTTTTTTAGCAAACTGTCATCACATACCATCTACGTGCCTCAATCACGCCCCTACCCTGAAACAGGCATGACACCCCCCACCCCCCAACACGGGCGTGTCACAGGTGCTAAAATCCCCACCCCGGTGTGAGGATACCCAGGTCGAAGGGCAGCGAGACACCGGTGCTAAGTTAGCCAAGTCACACATACAAGCATTCACAACTTTTTGAGGCAAATTTTCGGAAACATGTTTTGTGTGAAACATTCACTCAAGCTCCTGTGAACCAACACACGCTCGCCGGTTCCGATCTTTAGCAATAGGGTGGCCGGGCTATAACCCCACCATCATTGACGACGTCAGGGAGTTTAAATATTTACAACAGTGGACCAGTGTATGGACGTTCTGCAGACACAAATTGACGTGTGAAGCGCGAACTCTTGCCGTTAATTAGAAGAACAAAACGGACAATACCCCCACACTTCCACAGTTGGGAGGGCCAAACGAAAGTTGGCATGAACAATACACAAACGTTTTGTTCTCCTGTAGACTTCCTTGTTAAAGTGTTTGTAAAAGCAATTGTCCATATACACAAGCTAATTTAAACGGGCTGCGTCTCGACAGGCACTAGACCTGGATAAATAATAATGTCAGTTTCGAAACACAAATTTCTTATTAATTGAGGAAATTCATGCCTCTGTTCAAATTTAATAAATAATACAAAGGTGTCAGTTACCATTTTTCGATAAATTTGGATCTGATTATTAACGATTCGTGTTTGTCAGTGAACAGCTTCCTAGTTTCGATGGAGGTGTTAACAAGCGTTTCATGTAGTTCTGACATCGAGTAGAAACATCCCAGACGTATGTGAAGAAACATCAGTAATTATAGCAGTGCTTGCACGCCTGTTTACTCCTATAAGCCAAGTTTGAAATATTTATAAAATAACTTAGTCTGAAGTGCATAAAAAAACAATATATTATTTTTAAGATATTTTTTAAACTACGAGTCTCGTGATGTATCTTTCGTCATATGGGATAATTTTTTAGCTGGAATTGTAGGTCTTTGAATTTAAAAGGATGGAAATAGAATATTTTGAAACAGATGTTTTGCACGTTTTAACTCCATAAGCACAAAATATATTGAAGTTGATTCTTAAATAAGACTGTCACTTTATAAAAATTGGGGACAGGGGTAGCCTCGTGGTTAAAGTGTTAAAGTGTTCGCTCGTCAGTCACTCACTCACTCACTCACTCACTCACTCACTCACTCACTCACTCACTCACTCACTCACAATGACTACTGGTTGTTATCATGGTTGTTTTGATCTAAAACCAAACAGTTCATAGCTTGGATGGAAACTCAGGAACAAAAAACTTGGAACAATTGCTGACATTCTGGATAAGCAGTTCTATGAATCAAGTCAAGTTAATTGTATAAAAAGGCCTGTGAGTGAGTGAGTGAGTGAGTGAGTGAGTGAGTGAGTGAGTGAGTGAGTGAGTGAGTGAGTGAGTGAGTGAGTGAGTGAGTGAGTGAGTGAGTGAGTGAGTGAGTGAGTGAGTGAGTTGGGTTTGATGCCGTCTTCAACAGTATTCCAGTTATACCACGGTGTGTCAGCTTTATGTGGGAGGAAAGCAGGTTTCACATGTTTACCACTTTGGTGAAACCACAAGAACTCGTTATTGGTCAGGAAATAAAATATGTACCCCTAATATTTTATTTGCTGACTTATAAATAATTCGGGGCGGTCGGGTAGCCTAGTGGTTAAAGCGTTCGCTCGTCACGCCGAAGACCCGGGTTCGATTCCCGACATGGGTACAATGTGTGAAGTCTATTTCTGGTGCCCCCTGCCGTGATATTGCTGGAATATTGCTAAAAGCGGCGTAAAACCAAACTCACTCACTCACTATAAATAATTCCTGTGGGTGGAATGCATGTGAATGGTCCTGACATACCTAGAAACATAATCGGGGCAAACCAGGCATTTTAAAGAGACCACAGGAATCCTAAACTTAGTTTTTGATGTTGATGTCGATGTCAATGTCGACATCCAACTATCATGTAATTATTTAAAAAAAGTTATAACCTTATTTGCTGATCAGTTAAAATTTGATTTTCTTAAACAGATTTCAAAATGAAGAAAGATCGCAATTTTGTCAGGAGTTTCGTATCAAAGTTGTTTTTAGGGAAACGTGATCTGTAAAACATGGTTAAGATGTCTGGTCGTTTATGCCATATGTCTGGCTGTAACGTAATCGTGATTGTAAATTTGATGATTGAAACACACAAAAACATGGCTGTGACGGACAGCTATGCATGGCGTATGTTATCTGTCACTGTCAAATGCACTGGCTGAATAAATTGCGCTGCATTTTTGTGAAAATGGAGACTTTACGTGTTAAAAAAAAAGTTGCAATGTTTTCAAACATTGTAGCTCACCTGGGACATTGTTATCAATTGTGAAACAGTCCATATTATACTGTGAGCAGTATACAAGTGATTACTCTTTAAAGTAATAATGATTTTTTTATAATTTTCATATCAAGTGCTGAATTAAAGGGGAATGACAACATGACTATGGGCTAAAAATAGATTCATCCAATTAGTGTCGAGAATCGGTTTATGAAATATAAATGTAATGCAACACATATACTGCCAGCAACCAGTCTCTACAAAGTATGGTATCATAATTTTTTTCTATTTCAATACTTTGTTTTGTTCATTATTAAAGGTAAAAAAAAAATATTTGAAGCATAGAAAATATATACAAATCAAATCTTTCACTCTTAAGTTGACATTTTTCTTCTAATAAGTGTGAGAGTGAGTGAGTTGGTGGGTGAGTGAGTTTGAGTGAGTGAGTGAGTGAGTGAGTGAGTGAGTGAGTGAGTGAGTGAGTGAGTGGGTGAGTGAGTGAGTGAGTGAGTGAGTGAGTGAGTGAGTGAGTGGGTGAGTGAGTGAGTGAGTGAGTGATTGTTTGAGTGATTGTTTGAGTGATTGTTTGAGTGTTTGAGTGAGTGTTTGAGTGAGTGTTTGAGTGAGTGTTTAAGTGAGTGAGTGAGTGAGTGAGTGAGTGAGTGAGTGAGTGAGTGAGTGAGTGAGTGAGTGAGTGAGTGAGTGAGTTTATTGTTTTAATGCTGCACACAGCTATATGATGGCGGATTGAGTGAGTCTGTGAGTGAGAGTGAGTGAGTGAGTGAGTGAGTGAGTGAGTGAGTGAGTGTTTGAGTGAGTGAGTGAGTGAGTGAGTTGGTGGGTGAGTGAGTAAGTGAGTGAGTGAGTGAGTGAGTGAGTGAGTGAGTGAGTTGAAGTTGAGCTCAACAAGGAAGAAACATCTAAAGTGACTTCAGATATCTTTAAAGGATGTTATTTGCCAACAATCATTATTATCAAGATGAATAAGTAAACAAAAACAAGACTGTGTAATTCCTCTCTGAAAATAATACTCTTATTCCTGATTCCTCAAAGACTTGATTACCCAAGGATGACTAACATCTCTGTTCCTCATCTACCACATCCCTACAGGTAGCAAACAGTTGGTTTAATCTGGATACTTTAGAATTCCAATTAAACAGTGAAAAATATGACCGTGATACACTTACAATGCACAGCACACTTGCAAGCGAAAACACAGTCGCTATTTCCCAACATAAACTTCCTCCTCGTCTGATTGTATTTTTTCAGCTGACAGCAACCTGCATCGCCAGCAAACAATGATCAACAGCTTAATGAGTCGTACTTATCTCCGATGGAGATTTCCCCATCAAGGCTGGGCTGATAACGGTTGGTATACAACTAATTACTCAAGTTCAGACTATTTGTGGAATCTACATGGGGAGCTTCAGTTGGAGGCTGGTATGGAGTGAGGTGCTGTGGGGTGCTGTGGGCATTATTCAACACCCACACCATGCCCTGCTGGCCACCACTTTGAGAGAATCAATCAAATCTGTTTTCAACAGAATATGTACATATATATAATATCTCTCAATCTCCCTCTCTCGCTCCTTCCTCTCTATCCTTTTTTTCATACTTTCTCAATATTATCGCCTCTCTCCCAATCTCCCTCACTCTCCTTTCTCTCTTAATCTCCCTCTCTCTCCTCTCTCTCTCCTTTCTCTGTCCATCCTCACTTTCTCAATCTCCCTCTCTCTCCTTTCTCTCTTAATCTCCCTCTCTCTCCCCTCTCTCTCTCTTTCTGTCCCAAAAAGTCTCTCTCTCTCTTGCTCTCTCTCTCTCCTTTTCACTCTTTTCTCTCTCATTCTCCCTCTCTCTCAATCTCCCTCTCTCTCAATCTCTCTCCCTCTCTCTCATTCCTCTCTCAATCTCACCCCTCTCTATCAATCTCTCTTCTTTTCTCTCTCAATCTCCCTCTCTCTCCTTTCTTCTTCCTCTCTCTCTCTTTCCTCCCTCCCTCTCTCCATCTTTTCTTTAAATCTTTATTACTCTCATCCCTTCTCTCTCACTTGATCTCTCCTCTCTCTTCCTCTAAATATCCATTTTCTAGATTTCTCCTCTCTCTTCCTCAAAAATATCCATTTTCTAGATTTCTCCTCTCTCTTCCTCAAAAATATCCATTTTCTAGATTTCTCCTCTCTCGAATGTTTATTTGTTTGTTAGATGTAATTGTAGTTTGTGCAGCTTCAGCCTCCCAAGAGTTGTCTGTTTGGAGCATGAATGCCCCATGGATGTCTCAACTCGATAAGGTTTCACACCACTCTTTCACAATACTGAATATGGCTGGCAAGGTCTTACATCCCTGCAACATTTAAAGCAACAATTGCTGCTGCACAAGAACTCCCAGGGTGGTCACACAGTGAATTAACATTAGTGTTATATCAACAGAAGTTAATTAGCAATATCAAAAACAATACATACGCACCAAAGAGTGTTTTTCAACTGGCAGGATTGTTCTTGTACGGTGTCTCATTTTAATGAGCAAGCAGATCCTGGTATAGCAAAGGCAGACAACTCTGCAATGCCTTTGACCACTGTGAAATTGCAAAATTCACAGCAACTTTTGTGTTATATTTGTTTGTTGTTTTACAATGCAGTTGGCAATATAACAGCTACATTACAGCATCTTGTAAACAATTGATTCTGGGCGAGAAGAAGTGATTGACAGTGAGAGAGAGAGAGAGATTAAATGCAATGCTAAAATACATCAGAATACCAGACACAAGGGAAAAATCACAGTCTTTGACCAAATAATTTTTTATTCCAACTTGCCTGCTACAGGTACTAGCTTGAAACAGATTGGTAAAACTTGAACTTATCCAATGCTGACTCTTTAGTAAATGTTTTCAAGCAAACAAATTCAGATACTTGGTTTGCTTAAAATATACAAGAACTGTGGGTACCATCTTAACATTCACCATATTTCTGAAAATTTACTTGCCTTTGCATGTGTTTGTGACACACTCACTTTTTAGGGAGAGGCTCATAATATAGTGGCAATCTACAATCGACTCGGCTTTTAGCGGAGATTTCTATTGAATATTGAAGGGGTTGTGAGGCTTTTATTGATAGATATGGGTAAGAGTTAATGAGACAAAATGAGTGAAAATAACAAGTCCATACAAAGACAACAATGAAACGCATCCACACAGCTCTAATTTGTCAGGAGTATCAAATTTATCATTAAGGCCTATTGGGGTATCAAATGATTATAGAAACAATTAAAGGTCCAGATGATTGACGCTGCAGATATTTAAATCCTGTGCAATTATGTTGGAAGTTTCTGTATCATAATACCTCTTGTATCGGGATGCACATTCTCACGTGAAGTAAGTGGTTTGTGATCCCCCATGGTGTTGACTTTGAACTTTGAAGAATCGCGGAAAGACTATTCTTACATAGCAACAGCCAGAGGAGGACATCATATTTCCAATTAAATCTGCAGACTGTTTCCAGATAGCAAGATAGACCTGGGCCGAATGCCCCACAAGTGTGTTGTTGTCAATCTACAATCTTCAGTTTTCACAATCGGCAAATAAAAGCTTCAAAAGCTGTGATAAAAATCAAGGCAGGATATTTTACGAAAGGATAAAACCACAATCCTTTCAAATAAACTTTTCCAGAAGGGTTCAAAGATCGTGAAATGCACCACGACTTTAGCGTATCTAATGTCCTTCCCCCATGGTAAACTTCACACGAAACTTTCAGCTCCTCTGGAAATCTGCGGGGAAAATCAGAATTCTTGATTAACGCACTTGTACAATTAGATTTTTTCCATTTGGGAGACTTTCTCTCCTCAGGAGACTGAAGATCAGAGTCTGGAATCTGAATGCACCTGTTTCGGCAGCTGTGGGATCTGTCGTCTGCTTCCCACTGGCAGCCATATTGGATTCTCGGCGCATCTGTTTCGATGCATATAATGAGAACCTGGGCTTCACACATGCTTTTAGTGGAATAATTTGAACGAAATGAGGCCAATTTATCAAGTTTAGTTTCTTGCCTGTATTTCAATGGTCAATCTTCTTTTCACTCGATGATATAGACTTTCCAATGTGTGAGAGTTCTAATAACTAAATGACTAATTTTTTTTAACCAACTTGACAATAACTAGAGTCAACACAGTTCTGTCGAAGTTGAAGGGACCTACATGAATACTTTGAGTTTGACACAACTGAAGATGATAAATAAAGAAGGAATATTCAAGCTTTTACTTCGAGACAGTCGACACAACAGTGCTTGACTGTTCATTGTAAGTTTCTGTTGATTGCAAAGCTGTTTTGTTGATTTTTAGACAATAACATATTTTTAGCAATCAGAATTTTGTTACTAAATTTTGTAAATTGTTGTAAAACCTAAGATATTCTCCAGTATCTTTAGGAGCCAATTATTATTTCAAATAAATTGCTGTTTTGTTGATTTTAAGACAATAACATAATTTTAGCAATCAGAATTTTGTTACTAAATTTTGTAAATTGTTGTAAAACCTAAGATATCCGCCAGTATCTTTAGGAGCCAATTATTATTTCAAATAAATTTCAATCACCCCCCCCCCCCCCCCCCCCCCCCCCAGGTTTCAACTGGCTAGACTTTACTATGAAGGTATGAGGGTCAGACTGTGATATGACTTTCATTGATGAAAACTACAGGAATATAATGGATGTTTTCCTCTTCACACACCTTTTCTGTATTTCACCCAAATGACAAAACAATACTTACAAATAACCATGAACATATTTTACTAACCTTTTCAAAAGTGCTTTTTAAATTGCATTTTCAGAACTGACTTTATGGGTCGAGCAAAAAATATACAAATATCTCAAAACAGGTAATAAAAAAGAGAGTAAGAAAACAACTATGTCAATAAGACCCTTGGCAGCAAACATGGAAGGTGAACTATATGAATCCAATGAATAAAAAGTAGTACATGTATGTATGAAAAAAGATGTCAAACATAATTTATGCAAAATCATATTCTTTAATTTTTAAAAAACAGACACAACAGAATATATAGAGATATGTTTCTAAAGTTAACCAAGTGTGAAATATGTAACAAGATAGACCTAATTGTTTATCATACCCCAATGTCACAATGATGAGATCTGATTGGTCCACATTATCTTGGTAAAATACTATGTGTCCCGCCTTGGAGGGAAATACATTTCTCAAAGGGAGAATAAATCCCTTATACCCCGCAACAAGCAAGACAGGCTGCACATGGATTTCTGAGGGGCAGAATAAATCCCTTATACCCCGCCACAAGCAAGACAGGCTGCACGTGGATTTCTGAGGGGCAGAATAAATCCCTTATACCCCACCACAAGCAAGACAGGCTGCACGTGGATTTCTGAGAGGCAGAATGAATCCCTTATACCAGCTTTCAAAGCAAACAGCTGCACCCTTCTAACAAGTCAATGAAAGTCACATGACATAGCACAAGTTTACCTCAGCTCACTCGAACAGCTGTTTTCTATCAATTTTAAATTTGTTTTAAGTCTTTAACAATGTCATATTAAAACATGTCGGTAAGATTTGTTGTAGCAGGAAAACTCCGGGTAAACAGGGTTTTATGAGTCCCGCATTAGGTTTTATACCACCAGTGGGAGACAAGTGGTATAAAATCTAACGAGGGACGCGTAAAACCCTGTGTACCCGGAGTTTTATATTATCCTGCTACCTCTTATATCATCAATTATCCACCTGAAATATTAGTAACGACAGAATAAAAAGCCAAGTAGCACTTTTCAACAACAAAATTCTGGTCTTCAAAACAACTCCCTACTTGTAAAACTCACATCCAACCCATTTTCACTTAATATCTGATAAATAAAAAATAACTTTTTGTGTCTCTTTTCAGACATATCATTACCAATATTTTCATAGTTCCACGATGTTCATTCTCAGTTATCTAATATATCTGGAGTTGTGTATAGGCTCTCATCGGAAGCCATGGCCCCCCAACTAACATAGAGCCAACCCCTGTTGTGCCTTAACTCCTATCTCCTTCCATTGGGGTACTGTTTCGCAGATCACAGGATAAATAGCTGCGAGAGTTCCCCGCTAATCTTTATAGGCATGCCTGTCAGACTGTTTTGGAAAGGCGATAACAACCAAGCAGACCACTGATAAAGTTGTAAGTGAAACTATATTATTCTTTATGCTCTTACGATAATTTGGCTAATATTACTGGTTGTGATTTTAAGTGCAGTGAGAGTTGACTTGCTTGGTTTTGCATGTTTGTGAAAGGCAGAATGGCTGTGTGGATAAGTTTCTGTGGTTTTATGTTTTTATTGGAATAAATAACAATGTGCATGAAGAAATAACAAGCTAGGAAAGAAAGAACGTGGGTGAGTGAGTGAGTGAGTGAGTTGGGTTTAACGCAGCTTTTTGAATAGTATTCCAGTTATATCACGGCATGTCAGCTTAATGTGTGAGGAAAGCCCGAAGGTCTCATAGTGAGTGAGTGAGTGAGTGAGTGTGTGAGTGAGTTTATTGTTTAACGCCGCACACAGCAATATTCCAGCTATATGATGGCTGAGTGAGTGAGTGAGTGAGTGAGTTTATTGTTTAACACCGCACACAGCAATATTCCAGCTATATGACGCCGGAGTGAGTGAGTGAGTGAGTGAGTGAGTGGGTGAGTGAGTGAGTGAGTGAGTGAGTGAGTGAGTGAGTGAGTGAGTGGGTGGGTGGGTGGGTGGGTGGGTGGGTGAGTGAGTGAGTGAGTGAGTGTCAACTAACATTGAATCATGGTTGAGACATACAATTCTGCCACTTGCAGATAAACTCAAGATAAACAGAGAAATACAATAAAACAGAAGTCTTTAAAGAATGGAAAAAATGTGAATGTTAAAAGAATGCAGCAAATCAGATAAAAAGTTATCGCAAGTAAGTTTACTAGAAAATGACATAAAGGTCAAATGACGAGAGAATGCCATTGCAATAATCTGTTACTACTGATATTTATCAAGAATTCTCTCATCAGTTCAGGAACCATTATCTCATATTAAACTCATCTGTGAAAAATTGTTTTCTTCATTGGGTCTACTTAAAATTGTCATTTTAAATAACTTTGAACCTTAGGTTCATGAAGGAATTTCAAAATGGGTGTTTCCAGGCAACCTGGAATGACAACCTGTCGTCACGACAACAGTCCATGAAACTTGTCAAGACATTCTACCACTTAATTTCCAAAGACTTAATTGTTAAAATTTTGACACCTCTTTAAAACTCTGGTATTTAAACTTGTTTTAGGAGAACATCACTCATTACCCTGAAAACCATGACCGCTGCAATCAGTTGTCAGGGAGAAATCACTCATTAACTTTTCAATCAGTGAGAAATAGTATGCCCATAAATCACCATTCAAAATGGCTGCCAGGAGATTTGAGTCCACTTTTATGGAGCTTTATAGGAAGATGCATTACAAAATGTGTTCAAATTAATCCATAATGTCCCAAATATAATATTACCCCATCTTACCTTCCCTTCAGTATAACTGTTTACTTGTCGGAGTTATATTCAGCGGACATGCGATTGTACAACCATTACCCCACAACAGCGTCATTGTGTGGAAACATGGTGACAATTATCACTTCCCGACATGCAACATACATGTCCATAATGTCCATTTGAAAGTCCTCAAGAAATGTCATGGTAGAAATATGAACAACCAAACACCAATTACTGGAGTTAAATGTACAGTTTCTGCAAGCCCGAGCGTTTGAACCACAACAAAAGGCTGTAATTGTCCTCTAGGAAACAGATCTCAAGACTGATCGCTGATAATTTGAAATTTCTTAAATTCCGTAACTAGGATCTTTGACTTCATCATGTCTTGAACCAATATCATTCAAAGGTTAATATATTAATTTGAACATGGGTGTTAATGTCACACAGAATGGGTGAGTGAATGTTGTTTTCCGCTGTGGATAGCAGTAATACAGTATATATGTATTATGGAGTCTTAGATAAGCCTGTGTGGTCAGTATGACAAGTTAATGCCTCACCAAATAGTGAGTGAGTGAATATTGTTTTACACCGCTTTTAGCAATGTTCCAGCAACATCACGGCAGGGGACACCAGAAATGGGCTTCACACATTGTACCCATGTCGGGAATCGAACCCGGGTCTTCGGTGTGACGAGCGAACGCTTTAACCACTAGGCTACCCGACCGCCCCCCTCACCAAATAGCCTAGTCTTACCCAAATGCCCAGCTACCCTTAAAGGGACAGGCCGTCGACCATTCTGAAGTTCGTTTGCAAACAACAGGTGATAACCAGCATACTCGGATCTTCTCACCTCATTCTGTTTCTGCTCCAGTGACCACGCCACGGTGTACACTTACGAGGGACGTACAATAAGTTTTGCAACTTCAATATAAGACCAAGTCGCAGAATATCTCCATTCACCTCAATACACTTATTCCATTTGTCCTTCAAGCTTTTAATACCACTTTTGTAGAAATCTGCAGATTGGCCCTCTAACCACGCCTCTGTGCCAGTTTTAAAGTGCTTGGCCACTGAGTGAGTGAGTGAGTGAGTTTCAGCTCAACATGGGGGGAAACATCTTATGTTATTTGTCAACAATCATTAAATAAATAAATAAGGAATAGAGGAATAAGGAAACAAATACAAGACTGTGTTATTCCTCTCTGAAAAAAATACTCTTGTTCCCGATTTCTCAAAGACATGAATAGTGAATGAGTGAATGAGTGAGAGGATTAAAAGTACTTTGGCAAGTGGGCAGGTGGACAAGAGAGCGAGGGGGCAGGCAGGCAGATGGGAGGGTGGTGGCTTATTTGGGTGAGTGAGAGAGTTTGGTTTAGAAGCATCTCAAGGTGTGTCAGCACGATGTGTAAGGGTTTTACGCTGCTGTAAACAATAATACAGAAATATCACATCAGGGAGACAAGAAATGCATTTAACACTATAACCACTAGGCCTACCCTATGTCATCAATAAAAATAATTTCAGCCTGATCAATCAATGCTGGATGATAATTCAGAATATTCATAACAATTCCCTTGTGTCAAACTGCAATATCTCCCCACATACATTACATAACCTTTCACCAAATCGACAGCTAAACGAACAGCGTTTCTCACATGCTCTGACCACCCAATTGATGGTAGCTGCCAAGTAGACACAGTTACCCAACAGTCATAATTTATGACATTTATGACTGTGTGACTCCTTGGGCAAGATCTAGACGTGGTTTTACGACACAGAGATAAATTAATAGCATCAACGACACCCTTTAGGAAGGTACAGAGACAACTCATTGCCTTGTTGGGATAGTATAAGGGGCTACTTGAAGACAAGCAGACATTTATTGTATTGGGTTGAAAAAATTTAATTCACTTGAACTTTATATTGACATTGTTCAGGTTGCAATAAATTGAGTATTAGATTTCCATCCAAGCTTCCAAGAATGTGAGATGGGAGGCATATATTTTTTATAACTTTTTATAACTTTTCAAGACAACTATGTATACTCCTCAAAAGAGTTAAAGAACACTCAAGTCTTTAATATTATTAAAGTTATCTGTTATGTCATGAAGTAATAGGAAAGAATCAAATCTCATTAAAATCTGATCTTAGTTCTTGCTATCTCTGAACAAAGATTTGAGGACATCCCATTGAGGGTCACGTCAGAACGACCTTTCATCCAACCAATCAGAGCGTCGCTTACCAGATCATGTGTTTTCTAATCATGCAACCACGAAATATTTAACACGGGGTATTCCGAACGACAGTTACGGGTTTTATGATTATATGCATACAATCTAGGCCATCTATAAGCCATTCCAGAATGTTCTTCTTATCAGTTTTAATTTTTTTTAATCGAGAATACGTCAAAATATGTTTTGAGGCGTAGTCGCCAGTTTGAAACTAGTGTCGTAAAACTCGAAAAAGCTGCCTTCTGATTGGCTTATGTTGATTTATTGTCAGTCATTTCATTGGTCGGTCAAAGTTCGCGAAAGGTCGGTCTGACGTGACCCATAATGGGATGTCCTCCAATCTTTGTTTAGCAGCAGCGAAAAATAAGATCTGATTTTAATGAGATTGGAAAGAATCGGGTGTTTTTTAACTTCTTTTGAGTAGTAATATGGACTGTTCACGATGTGTGTGGTCTGTTTCAGTGAGCAAAGAGAGAAGGGAACTAATCAATAGTGATCAGATAATTTATTTTGTCTCTGCCCGGCCCTTCATCATTTTATCTGAATTTTTCCTTAAACAGAAATTTAGCCATTTATCTTTTCACATACATTTACAAATTACATGATATATACATCATATCTTTGAACAAGACGTGTTTGAAAGAAGACTACATTTTTAACTTGGTAAAGTAATTCATTTTCTTGAAGGATTTGACAAATACTTGTCTGAAACTGAAATGTATTTACAAGATCACTTGAACCAATTGGCATCTTCAACACTGAACCCGAGATCTGATATCTGTTAAAATAAATCCACTCAAACGTGAAAAAATCATCCACTTGGGTTTGAGCACTGGTACAATGGCACCTAAAGTGACAATGGCTAATTTCAACATTTTCAAGTGCTTTTGTTGTATTTGAAAAGTCCTGCCATAATACTGAATGTAACTCCTCAATACTTCTGGAGAACTATAGCTTAACCATACCCCACTTTCCTTCAAACAGTTAACGACACGCACACGCTATTGTTTTATCTCTTTGTTGTTGGATGATTTTGTCAGGTTTTGTCAAAACCATAAATCGCAATCGTGGACTTTGTGTTTAATATATGTGGTAAAGACATGCTTGTGTCGGGTGTCTGTTGTTGACTCGGTCGCGGAGGGGCTCGGAGAGGGGTATATTGTTCAGGTATTACACACACATCGAGACACGCCTTCATGTAGTGCTTTATACAAGGAGCACGTTCCCCCGGTGTGGAGGGTTGGGACGGGCGCAGATTAATGAGGGTCTGGTCCTTGGTAGAGTGGAGTGGGGTGGAGGTTGGAGGGTAGAGCGGAGTGGGGTAAGGGTGGAGTGGAGTGGAGTGGGGTGAAGGTGGGAGGGTTGAGTGGAGTGGAGGTGGGAGGGTTGAGTGGAGTGGAGTGGAGTGGAGGTGGGAGGGTTGAGTGGAGTGGAGGTGGGAGGGTTGAGTGGAGTGGAGTGGAGGTGGGATGGTTGAGTGGAGTGGAGTGGAGTGGAGCGGAGGTGGGAGGGTTGAGTGGAGTGGAGTGGAGTGGAGGTGGGAGGGTTGAGTGGAGTGGAGTGGAGTGGAGGTGGGAGGGTTGAGTGGAGTGGAGTGGAGTGGAGTGGAGTGGAGTGGAGTGGAGTGGAGTGGAGGTGGGAGGGTTGAGTGGAGTGGAGGTGGGAGGGTTGAGTGGAGTGAAGTGGAGTGGAGGTGGGAGGGTTGAGTGGAGTGGAGTGGAGTGGAGGTGGGAGGGTTGAGTGGAGTGGAGTGGAGTGGAGGTGGGAAGGTTGAGTGGAGTGGAGGTGGGAGGGTTGAGTGAGGTGGAGGTGGGAGGGTTGAGTGGAGTGGAGTGGAGTGGAGTGGAGTGGAGTGGAGTGGAGTGGAGTGGAGCGGAGTGGAGCGGAGTGGAGCGGAGGTGGGAGGGTTGAGTGGAGTGGAGGTGGGAGGGTTGAGTGGAGTGGAGGTGGGAGGGTTGAGTGGAGTGGAGTGGAGGTGGGAGGGTTGAGTGGAGTGGAGTGGAGTGGAGTGGAGTGGAGGTGGGAGGGTTGAGTGGAGTGGAGGTGGGAGGGTTGAGTGAGGTGGAGGTGGGAGTGGAGTGGAGTGGAGTGGAGTGGAGTGGAGTGGAGTGGAGTGAAGGGTGGAGTGAAGTGGGGTGAAGGTGGGAGGGTTGAGTGGAGTGGAGGTGGGAGGGTTGAGTGGAGTGGAGTGGAGTGGAGGTGGGGGGTTGAGTGGAGTGGAGTGGAGATGGGAGGGTTTAGTGGAGTGGAGGTGGGAGGGTTGAGTGGAGTGGAGTGGAGTGGAGGTGGGGGGGTTGAGTGGAGTGGAGTGGAGGTGGGAGGGTTGAGTGGAGTGGAGTGGAGGTGGGAGGGTTTAGTGGAGTGGAGGTGGGAGGGTTGAGTGGAGTGGAGTGGAGGTGGGAGGGTTGAGTGGAGTGGAGGTGGGAGGGTTGAGTGGAGTGGAGTGGAGCGGAGGTGGGAGGGTTGAGTGGAGTGGAGTGGAGTGGAGGTGGGAGGGTTGAGTGGAGTGGAGGTGGGAGGGTTGAGTGGAGTGGAGTGGAGCGGAGGTGGGAGGGTTGAGTGGAGTGGAGTGGAGTGGAGGTGGGAGGGTTGAGTGGAGTGGAGGTTGGAGGGTTGAGTGGAGTGGAGTGGAGCGGAGGTGGGAGGGTTGAGTGGAGTGGAGGTGGGAGGGTTGAGTGGAGTGGAGGTGGGAGGGTTGAGTGGAGTGGAGGTGGGAGGGTGGAGTGGAGTGGAGGTGGGAGGGTGGAGTGGCGTGAGGTGGGAGGGTTGAGTGGAGTGGAGTGGAGTGGAGGTGGGAGGGTTGAGTGGAGTGGAGGTGGGAGGGTTGGGTGGAGTGGAGGTGGGAGGGTTGAGTGGAGTGGAGGTGGAGTGGCATGAGGTGGGAGGGTTGAGTGGAGTGGAGTGGAGTGGAGTGGAGTGGAGTGGAGTGGAGGTGGGAGGGTTGAGTGGAGTGGAGTGGAGGTGGGAGGGTTGAGTGGAGTGGAGTGGAGCGGAGGTGGGAGGGTTGAGTGGAGTGGAGTGGAGCGGAGGTGGGAGGGTTGAGTGGAGTGGAGTGGAGCGGAGGTGGGAGGGTTGAGTGGAGTGGAGTGGAGTGGAGGTGGGAGGGTTGAGTGGAGTGGAGTGGAGTGGAGGTGGGAGGGTTGAGTGGAGTGGAGTGGAGCGGAGGTGGGAGGGTTGAGTGGAGTGGAGTGGAGTGGAGGTGGGAGGGTTGAGTGGAGTGGAGTGGAGCGGAGGTGGGAGGGTTGAGTGGAGTGGAGTGGAGTGGAGTGGAGTGGAGGTGGGAGGGTTGAGTGGAGTGGAGGTGGGAGGGTTGAGTGGAGTGGAGTGGAGTGGAGGTGGGAGGGTTGAGTGGAGTGGAGTGGAGCGGAGGTGGGAGGGTTGAGTGGAGTGGAGTGGAGTGGAGGTGGGAGGGTTGAGTGGAGTGGAGGTGGGAGGGTTGAGTGGAGTGGAGTGGAGTGGAGTGGAGTGGAGGTGGGAGGGTTGAGTGGAGTGGAGGTGGGAGGGTTGAGTGGAGTGGAGTGGAGTGGAGGTGGGAGGGTTGAGTGGAGTGGAGGTGGGAGGGTTGGGTGGAGTGGAGGTGGGAGGGTTGAGTGGAGTGGAGGTGGAGTGGCATGAGGTGGGAGGGTTGAGTGGAGTGGAGTGGAGTGGAGTGGAGTGGAGTGGAGTGGAGTGGAGTGGAGTGGAGTGGAGCGGAGCGGAGCGGAGCGGAGCAGAGCGGAGTGGAGTGGAGTGAAGGGTGGAGTGAAGTGGGGTGAAGGTGGGAGGGTTGAGTGGAGGGGAGGTGGGAGGGTTGAGTGGAGTGGAGGTGGAGTGGAGTGGAGGTGGAGTGGCATGAGGTGGGAGGGTTGAGTGGAGTGGAGTGGAGTGGAGTGGAGTGGAGTGGAGTGGAGTGGAGTGGAGTGGAGCGGAGTGGAGCGGAGTGGAGTGGAGTGAAGGGTGGAGTGAAGTGGGGTGAAGGTGGGAGGGTTGAGTGGAGGGGAGGTGGGAGGGTTGAGTGGAGTGGAGGTGGGAGGGTTGAGTGGAGCGGAGCGGAGTGGAGGTGGGGGGGTTGAGTGGAGTGGAGGTGGGAGGGTTTAGTGGAGTGGAGGTGGGAGGGTTGAGTGGAGTGGAGTGGAGGTGGGAGGGTGGAGCGGCGTGAGGTGGAGTGGAGTGGAGTGGAGTGGAGTGGAGTGGAGTGGAGTGGAGTGGAGTGGAGTGGAGTGGAGTGGAGTGGAGTGGGGTGAAGGGTGGAGTGAAGTGGGATGAAGGTGGGAGGGTTGAGTGGCATGAGGTGGGAGGGTTGAGTGGAGTGGAGTGGAGTGGAGTGGAGTGGAGTGGAGTGGAGTGGAGTGGAGTGGAGTGAAAGGTGGAGTGTAGAGGCATGGGGTGAAGGGTGGAGTGGAGGTGGGAGGTTGGAGTGGAGTGGCATGGAGGTGGGATGTAGTGTAGTAACGAGTCAGAGAGTCAAGGCAGAACCTACTAGAATAAAGCAGACTGAATCAAATAGAACTTAGAAGTAGGAAGTCTGGATATTGATATTCGATACTTACAAATCAGTTTATGATATCAATAAATAATGGACACTTTCCCCTGGGAGCGCCCATATTCATTCTGTTTAGAAATTCAATCCCGGAATCCTACAACAGTTGTCCTTCACACACAACTAAAACATTACAAAGCTCCTCCATCAAATATCTCCTCTTACAGTCAGACAACTAACTCAAATCAAGGAATTAAAAACAGGAAAGTTATAAAATTATCCCCCATACTCCATCCTCTCCTTTTGAAAAGGTGATGCTCACAAAAGCAATCTGTTGAATTGGTTCAATAATCGCGTTACAAGTTCCAAGGCAGTCTCTGGTGGACCACTACCAGACAGCTGAACGTTACTTCACAAGATATTGTCAATATTTTCAAATCATGAACATACAGTTTTTCCATTAGTGCTCTCAAAGGTATATTTTCGACATTAAATTCCAAAATTGTCTTTCAGTCGCCTAAACTCTGTGTCCCTTCCATCAACAAAACATTCAAAAATGGTCGTCAATGGTCACCCCCCACTGAGTTAAACATCTGCCATTAGCCGGGAACATTACACTTGTTTGAGGCAAAACTCCTGCATTGTCCAACATGGAATAATCCTCCTTATTCCCATGTCCCATGATTCAAATTCGTTCCGCAACAGAAAATAACAATCGCAGGGGGCCCTCGGTATGCTGACAAGTAAAATTATATGTTTGGCCCACTTCCAGTATTCAACAGTCTCTGTGAGATCATTTTCTCGGTCCTTTGGTTACGTTAGGGTATCTGTGATAATACGACCTTCACCTTTGTGAAATTATACGTTGAGGCCATATTGATATAATTCACGTTTTAACTATTTCGATCAAGTTTCAGGTGATACTGACATGCTCGTAAAACATGGTGCACACAATCAATGTAATTGAGAGAAAATTGATTTCCACAGTAATAATTACACCCACCCCAGCTCAGTTTGGAAAATTGCTTGTCTTTAGATCCAAAAATACAATTTTCTTTAAATGTCACTTTCGTGAATGAATCGGCTAGTTGTTTTTAATCTGATGAGGCAAAGTAATTATCTGTTTAATGTTGATTATTTGCCAAGATCTGAACCCAGGAAAGTTTAATTCTGGAGTCACAGGGGTCCAGTGGACAACAGACCTGCAATTCATAAAAGCAGAGTTGTCTCCCTTAGTCGGTTCAGGATCCACTGACGATGTTTTTAAATCCAATATTTGCCCTGATTTTGATTCTTTGTCTGTCATCACTATATTCAACACATGGGTTTCACCAAAGTGTAAATGGCTATCACATGTGTCTATTTGGGTTTCACCAAAGTGTAAATGGCTATCACATGTGTCTATTTGGGTTTCACCAAAGTGTAAATGGCTATCACATGTGTCTATTTGGGTTTCACCAAAGTGTAAATGGCTATCACATGTGTCTATTTGGGTTTCACCAAAGTGTAAATGGCTATCACATGTGTCTATTTGGGTTTCACCAAAGTGTAAATGGCTATCACATGTGTCTATTTGGGTTTCATTGACATGTGGGGTAGGATTGGTCTTCAGCAAACCATGCTTAGTTCCACAACCTATTCAAATATTGAACCAAGTGAACTAGAAAATACGAAAAAAAGGTTGACCAGAATATTTATTATTCAGATGATATTGTGTCCCCATAATGATACAAATAGCAACCCATTCTTGACATGTTAAAAATATTTTTCTTAAAAAAATCGTTATTTGTTTTTAGTGGAATTAGGAAGATAGATTCATTTGCATTTCAAAAATGGCTCCATTTTGGATTTGTCACAGGATAATACCTGTCCGTAGGTGAACAAATAATTACAAAGCAGTTCAGATTTGTTATTAGTTTACTCATCCACTGCAGGTACATGAAGGCTGCCGATAGCTTGTTTACGTTTCTATACGAAAATCTTGTTTGTTTGTTTGTTTGTTTGATGCAAAGTTAGTAATAGTACTGTATTTTCTTGAGTATAGTGCGCACTTTTTTCCCCAAAAACACAGCTGTGTAGAAGGGGGTGCGTCATATCATTGGTAAGTTTTAACCGAATCACCCGTAGATTCCAAGAAAACGTGTGTACAGCTGATTGCTGTTTCTGGCTTAGTTAACGAGAAAATACACAAGGTAGTCTAAATCCCTGCATGTAAAACAATGCATGCAGAACAAAAAAATACAATTTAAACGGTAAATGGTAATTTTTTTACATCAAATTTGTACTGACCAAGTTTCTCATCACCCATTCGTTTACCGGAATTCGCTGAAGGGGTACGGTGTAATTTTAAAAAAAAAATTATATTTTATTTTTTTCTCCAAAATACTGAATCCGCTAGAGGGGTGTGTGCATTATTCTTGGGTGGCACTATACTTAAGTAAATACGGTAGGTCTTTATTTTTGGTGCAATATGTTGTCTGTTTACAGTCAGCAGATCCATAAAGCAAGTGAGAGAATAGTGGCCTAAGCCAAGGACTAAACAATTAGTGTGTCATAAACTTTCTGACTGCTCTGACTATAATGGATCTGTGGTCTTGGCGTTTACATCCAATTTCTCACAGATTAAATCCTGTGTGTGTTTTACACCAACCAAGGGACTTTGAATCAGAAGACAGGGATTTAAAGTGTCACGGAGGAGGGATGAGCCACACTATGTGTTTTGTACAGGCAGGTACAGTGACACATTACCTACGAAGAAAAACAATCCTCTTATAAAAATTCTTAACATGATAAAGTGGGTATGCAAAATTATCCTCATTTCGAGCTCTTTTAAATGAATAGTCATTTAGTAGGTTTTTGCAAAATTTTATAAATATATTTTTACAAATTAATTCTGATATAAAATTTATTGTTTTAAAAATTAATGTTTCCTGCAAATAAAAACATACTATCTATTACAAACTATCCTCAAAGGATATTTTACAATATAAACAATTGGGTTGAATGAGTGAGTATGGTTTTACGCCACTTTTAGCAATATATTCCAGCAATATCACGGCGGGGACACCAGAAATGGGCTTCACACATTGTACCCATGTCGGGAATCGATCCCGGGTCTTCGGCATGACGAGCGAACGCTTTAACCACTAGGCTACCCGACCGCCCCCAATATAAACAAAAATATGCAAACTTTTATAAATATATGCTAATATTTGGTGTCCGCGGAAAAGAGACGTAGGTGGGGTGTGCTTCTGTGTACAGGAACTTTCATGTTCACTGTGTCAACACACCTGATACACTACATGCTCAAAACACATGTACATTAATCATGACGTCTTTGCTTAGTGCATGTATTTCTTGTGTGTGCATTGTGTCAACATGGGCTGTGGCCCAACTGCACAAGGACGACGCATGTCGACAGTGCGCACTCTACAGATATCTGCACGTACATATTCCCCGGCACGATTACGGGACGTTTGATTTAGGCTAGTGGACACTCTTGCCTTGGGAATACGATGTATGTACAACACACACAGTTATGTCTTTCAAATATTGATCTAAACTTAAAGAACTATGCATGCATACATAAATAACCCACAACTCCATAACATAAGTGTCAGGAGCTGGGCGCTTTATATCGCAAATACGTAATACATTTGATCATTTATGTATTGGTAATCATTTTGTATGATTTTTAGAGTGGAATCTGTCTACTTTTTTAATCCTTAAAAATGGAGCAGTCAGCCAATAACAATATATCCTGGGTGAGGATTTGGCTTCAGTCGTTCTAAACCGTTAACCTCCCTTAATTACGTTTCTTCTGATTCAGACTGGACATATTATCACAATATATTAATAAAAATGCTATTTAATATAAATTTGTGTTTTTTCATACTCCCCATCCTAGGACTGTGTGATGCTGTTATTTCTTTAGATAAATCTCATCGTGATGCGACGTGATAATAAATTTATTATTTTCTAAAAACGACAATTTACACAGAAAATCATACAAATATTGGTTTCTATAAAATTTGAAACCATTAGCGGTATCGTTCCATATGCTGTTAACAGGATATTAACGGCGAAATCGGATTTGAAAAATCTCTACAGTCCTCTGAGTATTTGACACTGGTGGACTCCAGTTCACATCCCCACATGACAACGACAGCGTGACCTGCTTGTAGGAGCTGCTGTCGTCAAGGCCGGATGAGTTACTGTATCATCTCGTGCTACACTATTTAAGTTTTTCTGTGCCGACAAGATTGGTGTACCAAGACCAGCCTGGTGTAGGATAGCCGAGATTTTAAAAGTTAACATTAACTTAACTTTCCTTTTGCTGGGTGACAAGCCATACATTGACTGAGTGTAGTTTCACGCAGCGTTTCGCAATATTCAAGTTGTGTTAACGTAATATGAACAGTGAAGGGTCCACAGGTACACATGTAGACAGAGAGAATAGCCTGATCTGCCAATACTTCAACAGTACTTCAGCAATATTTCAACAGTACTTCAGCAATACTTCAGCAATATTTCAGCAATACTTCAGCAATACTTCAACAATATTTCAACATTATTTCAACAATACTTCAACAATATTTCAGCAATACTTCAACAATATTTCAACAATACTTTAACAATACTACAACAATACTTCAACAATACTTCCACAATATTTCAACAATATTTTAACAAAACTTCAACAATATTTTCAATACTTCATCAATATTTCAACAATACTTCAACAATATTTCAGCAATACTTCAACAATATTTCAACAATACTTTAACAATACTGCAACAATACTTCAACGATACTTCCACAATATTTCTGCAATACTTCCACAATATTTCAGCAATACTTCCACAATATTTCAGCAATACTTCCACAATATTTCAGCAATCCTTCCACAATATTTCAGCAATCCTTCCACAATATTTCAGCAATATTTCATCAATATCATGGTGGTGGGCACATATTGTACCAGGGTGGAGAGTCTAACCCAGGCATTCAGCATGATGAGCGAATACTTGAACCAATAGACTACCCCAACACTGAACTGAATGTGTGGATATGTTGTGCTGTTGGCTTCATGTTAGAATGATCTTGTGAATCAGTCTTGTATTTTAAAGTTTATGTTTGTTAAATTAGAATAAAAAGTGCAAAATTGACCAAACTGCGATAAAAACAACTTTTCTTCTGAATTAAACCAAACAAATTTTTGTTATAAAGTACATATACAATTACATCTGTAAGAATTATTTGCAAGTTTTCGTCATTAACATAAGGTTGATTGTGATAGATTTTGTAAATAGTTTCCGGTGGAGATGAAAGTCACAAAATATATTCTGTGAAATGATATACAAGCTGACAACAGTTTTTGTAGCTCGGTATTCCTATCAAGAAGAATAATGGGATCTGCGCTGTCACTCCACATAAAGTGCCAAACATTTCAGTCTGGGCAGGAGACAGACTATGCCAGGCTGCTCACAACAGCACAGAGTAGGAGAAAAAGTAAAACACTTCTACATACACTTGAAAGGGTCTTCATGTACTCAATATATTTAAGTTCTGTTTCATATGCTACCTACATATGATATGAATTCGAAATCAATGAAATTTTTCGATTGTCTTAAATATAAAAACTCTATACCCCAAACATTAAAAGAGCATTCTTTTCTCATTCATATGAATACCTGCACACCACAGAAGAGTTTAGATATCAAACTACATGAAAAATGTTGAAATGTCTGCACTCATAGAAAAATGTCTTAAATATAAAAAATATAAATATAAAACCTCTATACCCCAAACATTAAAAGAGCATTCTTTCCTCATTCATATGAATACCTGCACACCACAGAAAGAGTTTGGACATCAAACTACATGAAAAATGTTGAATGTCTGCACTCATAGAAAAATGTCTTAAATATAAAATAAAATATATAAATATAAAAACTCTATACCCCAAACATTAAAAGAGCATTCTTTTCTCATTCATATGAATACCTGCACACCACAGAAGAGTTTAGATATGAAACTACATGAAAAATGTTGAATGTCTGCACTCATAGAAAAATGTCTTAAATATATAAAAAAATATATAAATATAAAAACTCTATACCCCAAACATTAAAACAGCATTCTTTTCTCATTCATATGAATACCTGCACACCACAGAAGAGTTTAGATATCAAACTATTCGAAAAATGTTGAAATGTAAATTTTGACATTTTCTTGAAATAACCACCAAAATAAAAGAGAATTCACTTCTGATTCAAATGAATCCCTACACACACCTTCAAAGAGTTTGGTTAACACACAATATTAAAAATGTTGTGGCGCAAAGCTTGACATTTTCTTGATGTATGTCCACAAATTAAAAGAGCCTACTTTTCTCATTCAAATGAATACCTACACACCACAGAAGACTTTAGATATCAAATACTGCGTGAGACACTAATTCAAGCCAAAATCTACAACTAGTAATCTTTAACTGATGAAGAAAGGAGAAACTCTGTGTCACCATGTGAGAATAAATAGCATCTGAGCCTTCACGTGCGGCCACAGCCCTCTCCACTTGACCCCCGAAACCATGTCCAAATGACCTCAAACTGTCAAGCGGGTCATGGCGCACCTGAGTTAACGAGCTCGCTGTTTGAACAGAGAAGCCAGGTAGACGAGGGCCCAGGGAAGGAGGGACTACCATCGGGGCTAATTTGAATTTGAGGAGGTGCGTGTAGAGGTATTCTCGTGTAGACGCGTGGTGGTGGGTAAACGTGGAAGTGTGTACCGACGTTCTGATAAGGTGTGAGATGTGGAATCAGCGATTAGGTCGAGCTTGTCAGCAGTTATAATCACCAATGACTGACGACAATGCCCAAAGAGAAGTTAAGGCTTGAATCAAGGCTTCCAATAATAGCTGGAGTCGTCCTGCTAAAGTTGGCATGTGAAATGAATTAAATTTGCTCTGTCATGAAAGTTTTCTGGTCTATGTTAACATACGTAAACTTAATGGACGCAATTCAGAGTGTTCTGTGAGTGCAGGTTTAAAATTACTAAGACCTCGAGTGTATAGTAAACAGGGCGATAATAAAAAAGACAGCATTATAAAACATAGAAGGTTTATTTTTGTCAACGCAATTTACAATATGAACCTGATTTAAATATGTTTTTAGGTAAGGTCATCGCTAATCAATATTATCACAGTGGACTAAACATTGGTCTATGAAAACAATATGTTTTAATAATTGTCATTATTTGTTTTCAAAAGAACCTTTCCTCTACATTTTTTTGAATCAAGGAAACTAGATTAGATTTAGTTTGATTTGGGCTTGCCTGGTCTGGTGAAAAATGATTTTGAAAAATATATATTCCAGTCATGGCTCAGGACTTGCCACCAAACACAAGGTCTTCATAACATACAAGGTCTTCATAACACACAAGGTCTTCATAACACACAAGGTCTTCATAACACACAGGGTCTTCATAACACACAAGGTCTTCATAACACACAAGGTCTTCATAACACACAAGGTCTTCATAACACAAAATCATGTCAACTTTTGCATCCAATTCAAACTGGTGAAACCTATAGCTCCAAATATTCAACATATTTGTGTGAAATAAGGAAAATAAATATCAAAAGACAATTAATTTTGACTAGCTTGTGTTTAAATACATTAATATAACAACACTGCCCACAATTACATGTGAGCTGTGTTTCTTAACAGACTTTTATATGTTGATTGATTGCAAGCATCAGGCATACATGAACTCTACAGCAGGAAATAATGCATAAAAGTGCTACCTATTGCTTATGTTAACATAGACAGCTGTCACTGTTGGGAGCTATGTGACATGTGACACATGCAAATTAGAAGTCACCTAAAACTTAATTTTCCACAGAATTATTTTTGAAACAGGGCTATTCATTGCTTTAAAATAACCAACAGACTCAACCCAAAGTAACAAACTTATATTGAATACCGTATTCGACGTAATTAGCGCCCAGGGTGCTCTCAAAATTAGAAATAGGGGGCTCTTATTAGAATAGTATTTTGGTGAGAAAAAAAACAGAGTTGAAAGATAAATTTCGCGGTTTATGCTGACAGCCTGAAATGTTTATATACAACAGATATATTTTTCCAGAATTTAATTGCCCATAATTAATGGTGCATATAACACACAAGTGTGTATCATACACGAATAAATCGGAAGGGGTGCTAATTGGGATTGTTCACTAGACAATATATTAACAAATATCGCCGTGGGTGCTTATTGGAGCGGGGCGCTTATTACGTCGAATACGGTACCTTAGAAAACTAACAATACCCATTATGAATAACAACATGGGATAAGATACCCAATGTCCTGAAAAGTTATCAGGAGCTTGTATGTATTAATAACAACATTATAATCATAACTTTACAATTCTTTACAATTGGAAAACAGCAGCACATGTGTCAGTAATATTTTCAACATTACACATAGCTTCATGGACAAATAGCTGATATTCTATTCATAACTTCGCGACTACACGCTCGAGGTCTCTCATTGATAGTAGACCCTCGGGCAGAATAGATTAAAATTTGAAAGGTTTGAAGTTTATCAAGGCACGTGTTATGTCACAAATGCTTTTTTATTGTCAAATCTCTGCAAAAGGACTCGGGACGCCCTACTCTGTACATTTGACTCCTACTCAGCAAGTGTTGACTTGTTTCAGTGAACTGTCTTACATGTGACTTTGGGCTGAAATATAAGCCTTCAGCATCTCAGTTCTCGTGTTGACTTCAACAATACTGACCCTGCTTTCATAGGAGTGTGAGTGAGCGATTAATGCTTTGCTTCACATCGGCAATATTTCAGCCATATCGTGACAAGAAGTTATACATTTTTAATACATATATTTAAACTAAATAAAACTTGTCATCGATGGACGGTAAAATTATTAGAATATCACAGATTAATGTTTAAAACTAGCATACAACCATAAAAAGATATCACTAAATGAAACAGTACAATATAAAAATGGGCTACAGATCGCCAGCAGCTGAAGGTAGATCACCATGCTAGGGTCCATGGGGACTTACAGTACTTTTGCTACCTGCATGGACCCCAGCCGGATTTACATCATCCCTTCCGCTGTTGGCGATTAATGACAAATTTAGCCAGAATAAACGAACATATCTACTACGATTAAAAAAGTGGCAGAAATGAACATACTTTGAAAGACGTGGTCTTACATACCCTCTCAGGGGACAATAATTTTACACTATTTTAACCCCCTTCGAGGATATAGGTGAGGTGAGGTGAAATTGGGCGTCGCGTCCAAGATTATTGCACTTATATAGCGACGTGCATGCACGTGTATGTGTGTGTGTGGCTGCTTGTACTAGTCCGGACTGATGCCGATTTATAGTGCTAGCTCACTGAGATACCATGCTGCAGTTTAACATGAATACCCCACTCAGACACAGTATACTGACTCCGAGCCGAACAGTCCTTGTTTTAGCCCCTTAATGCCGAGCGCCAGACAGGGTAACAACAAGTACAATCTTTTAACGTCTTTTTGTATGACGCAGCCCGGGATCGAACCCTGGACCTTCCGCTCTCCGGGCGGACGCTCTACCACAAGACCACGGAGGCGGTCTCGAGGATATAGGAATTTCAACCAGTGCCTTTTTAACCATGGGTTGATGCATATATCATTCACATCACATCGAGGGAGTGTAATGTGGGAGGATAACCTAAATTATTGTAGATCATTAAAATAGTGCGAAAAATGCGAGTGTCATCGCTTGTATTACCGTATTCGACGTAATAAGCGCCCAGGGCGCTCTCAAAATTAGAAATAGGGAGCTCTTATTAGGATATTATTTTGAGTTGAAAGATCGTAAATTTCGTGGTTATGCTGACAGCCTGAAATGTTTATATACGACAGATATATTTTTCCAGGATTTAATTGCCCATAATTAAGGGTGCATATGACATACGAGTGTGTATTATACACAAATAAATAAGTCTTGTGTACATTGATCAATTGGAAGGCTGCTAACTGAGATTGTTCACTTGCCAATATATTAGCAAATATCGCCGTGGGCGCTTATTAGAGCGGGGCGCTTATTACGTCGAATACGGTAGTTTGGTTGTTTGTTGTTTAACGCTGCACCGAGCAATATTCCAGCTACATGATGGTGGTCTGTAAATAATCAAGTCTGGGCCAGACAATCCAGTGATTGACATCATGATCATCAATCTACGCAATTGGGATACGATGACATGCATCAACCAAGTCAGCGAACCTGACCACCCGATCCGTAGTCACCTCTTACAACAAGCATGGATTGCTGAAGACCAATTCTAACCCGGAATCTTCACGGGATTGCTCGCATTGATAAAGTGATGCAATTTATCGGGACATATTGGAGTATATTGTCATGTCAGGTTCACTGCACTGGGAGGAAACAATGAAATATATAACAAAACTCACAATAAAGGATGGAATTGAGAGCTAGATTTAAGTCAAGTGAGGTCACTTTGTTCAAACAAGTCATCAACTGTGCATAACAGCATCTTTATACAGTTGCCTTTTTAAATACCGTATTCGACGTAATAAGCGCCCCGCTCTAATAAGCACCCACGGCAATATTTGCTAATATATTGGCTAGTAAAGAAAACCAATTAGCACCCCTTCCGATCGATCAATGTACACAAGACTTATTTATTCGCGTATAATACGCACATGTGTGTTATATGCACCTTTAATTATTGGCAAAATAATTCTAGAAATATATCTGTTGTATATAAACATTTCAGGCTGTCAGCATGAACCACGAAATTTATCTTTTAACTCTGTTTTTTTCACCAAAATAATATTCTAATAAGAGCCTCCTATTTCTAATTTTGAGAGCGCCCTGGGCGCTTATTACGTCGAATACGGTAATTTTGTAATGACAAGCAAAAGTGTGCTCACCACCTACGTGAAAAGCCAGTGCAGCAACAGTAGCCATTATCTACGTTCAAACGATTGTGTAACATCCTGCATTACCATCATTGGTAACCAAACCAAATATCCTTACCGTATTCAACATAAAAAGCGTCCAGAGCATCTCAAAATAGAAACAGTATGTCTTATTTGGATTTTTCGGCTTTTGATTTCATGGAAGTTAGACGACATGTCAAGTAGTTGAAGTTAAGTTTGTGAAGATACCAATTCAATTGAATAATATCATTGGTATCATTCCAAGCTACAGTTTTTGGTGTTACCATTTGGTGATGAGTTTAATAGTTCAAGTCTTCACGGCAAGGCTACTTGAATTAATTTCATGACACAGTTTAGGCCAGTGGTCGATATTCATATTAATCGGGGGACACATTTCATGATTTGCTGTATCCAGGGGTAACACGTTCACTACTTTGGCACAGATCTATATACAGGAATATTATTTTGTTTTATTTGTTTGTTTGTTGTTTAACGCCGCACTCAGCAATATTCCAGCTATATGACGGCGGTCTGTAAATAATCGAGGCTGGACCAGACAATCCAGTGATTAATATCGTGAGCATCGATCCACACAATTTGGATCAATGACATGCATCAACCCAGTCAGCGAGCCTGACCACCCGATCCCGTTAGTCGCCTTTTACGACAAGCATAGTCACCTTTTACGGCAAGCATGGGTTGCTGAAGACCTATTCTACCCCGGAATCTTCACAGGTATACAGGAATATTAAATAGTATATAAAACACGCATGTCATTAATTCAAACAGATACAACAGGTTTGTACTTGTTACATTCGTGCATAGGTTCAATTCTGGGCCCTGATCCTCAAAGTGTTTGTATTGCTACGACATTCCAAGGTTAACGTAGACAGTTGCGATAGGTTGTACATCTTCCCCAGTCAAGGGCATTATAACTCATAATAGCCACTGGTGGTGCTATGATCGAGCCCAGAAATTCCAGCTTAGCTCGTCAAGGGTGGAAACTGGACTTTTACAGGCAGTAAACTCCCTTGCCACAGGAAGATGTAGGTTGTAACGCAACAATCAATATGTGGATCGGGAGCCTGGGTAACATGGCCACTGTTTGTTTGTTTGTTTGTTTGTTTGTTGTTGTTTAACGCTGCACTCAGCTATATGACGGCTGTCTGTAAATAACTGAGTCTGGATCAGACAGTCCAGTGATTGTCATTATGAGCATCGACCCATGTAATTAGGATACCATATGTATTAACCAAAACACCGAGCCTGACCACCCAGTCCCGTTAGTTGCCTCTGACAATAAGCATGGGTTGCTAAGGACCAATACTAACCTGGATCTTCACAGGTTTATATGGCCACTGACTCCATCTCAAACACTGCCCACAATTACAGACAACACTTACCGATATGACAATATAATACCAATATACGAGACCGTATCTCACGCCTGTGACGCTTTATGACTTTAGGAGTTATGGTGGCAAATCACACCCCACACCACTTAGCATATATCTCTGTCGTCGAGTGTCCGAGGCGGTCAAATATGTCCACACAGATGGCTACTTTAGCTACCTGAGTTATGATTGTTTACCTGTAATTAACTTACCTTTCCAGACACCTGTGGGTTATATGCCAGACCTTTGTTCAATTTGTGTATGGGTTCCACAGCATTTATATATTAAAAATGGCAAAAATCATATCTGAATAAGCACAGATTTGCATTCCCAGGAATCCGCATAAGTGCCCTACAGAATAAAATGCCATTACAAAAGGTTAAAGTGCAAGGCAGTTGGTCTTCAAGGTCAAGGAAATAAGCCTAACTGATACTACTAATATGACAACATATTCAGATACAGGAAACTTTTGTAAGAAGCCTAAAATTGAAAAAAAAAAAAAATTAATATAAGTTAAAAAAAATCCCGCCTAACGACTAGGAATATGTGAAAACTCAGAAATATCTGTGGCCTTCATTTCAAAGGAGAGGAATGACCTTACAGAAACTCAAGGTCAGTGACAATTAGTGGAAAATAGAACGATATACCACTCAACTTTTGATAATCCAATGTGTGATCCTGTGTAAATATACACTTGACATATGATGAGAATCAGATTGTGCATCAAGGAAAGAAAATTATGTCCTATCAAGAGTGGAGTAGTATATCTATTTCTTTTCATTGATTGATTGTAGTTTTATTCGCTTGTTTTGGCTTAAACCCGAAGCAAACCTCTTTTGTTCTTGAGTTGTGTTTTCTTTCAGTGATAGGGGCGGTCGGGTAGCCTAGTGGTTAAAGCGTTCGCTCGTCACGCCAAAGACCAGGGTTCGATTCCCGACATGGGTACAATGTGTGAAGCCCATTTCTGGTGTCCCCCGCCGTGATATTGCTGGAATATTGCTAAAAGCGGCGTAAAACCTCACTCACTCACTCACTCTTTCAGTGATATCTCGGTGTGTCAGCTTCACGTTTATCTGTCTCCCAGATCCTACAGAACAAATTAAAAAATGAATCCTACTCAAGTCTAGAATGATTTGGCAAGTCTAGATTGCCTCAGTTCCGAAATTAAGCATTATCTGGGCTCCTTATTGATTTTAATTTATACTTTGTAGATATAAATACTTAAATGAGATAACTTCATTTCTTGGACAAAATCTTGTTCTAGCTTCATGAGAGAAGATGGACCTAATCAGGTTCTAGACGTTAGCTGCAGTGGTGTAAGTGACCGACCAGGAATCACGGACAGTCGAATAAGTGACCATTGTTGATGCATTATTTATAATAATTGACTTCAATATATCATTTGTCTGCGAATAGATACAAGATTGCTGACACAGTTACACAAAAATGACACTCACTAACTCAAAATATAATTGTGCTTATTTAAGAATTTAAAAAAATATTTTTTGCCTTTGTAGAGGTATATATGTTAAAACACTGTCTAAATCTGTGGATTTGCCCAAGTTTTGAAGTTTATGCCTTCACAAATGCAAAAATATTCATGTCAATTCTTAAATATTTTCATATAAAAATCAAGAAATTCAGCAAGTAGTCTGCCATATTTGTGTGTTGGGAGTTTGGCGCTTCACTGTGAGCAGCCTGGGAATATCAAGTAGGAACAAACAAGCCAATCATTCGAGGTTGTAAGAGGTGACCAAAAGAATCGGTTGGTTGGTCGGACTTGGTTGATTGCATGTAGGGGTGACTAATGGTCTGGAAATCACTATTGCAATAACTATTGATATTGAAATCACTATTGCAATAACTATTGATATTGAAAGAAACTATTGCGATAACTATTGATATTGAAAGCAACTATTGCAATAAATATCGATAGTTTTCAGTGTATCATTTTAGATGGATTTTTGAGTTGAATTAAACCTTGGAACTGAAGTTTCCTAATAATTTCAGAAAAAGAAACTTCCACATTACCATGTGTGAATTACTACCACTCATAATCAAAAGAAAAACAAATCTGAACAGCACTGCATGTATTTTATTAAAATGGTAAATACAATCGAAAATATCGATATTCCTAACTGAAATCGATAGTATTAATCGGAAACTGATTTAACAATCCATTTATTGACTTTAAGTGCTTACCAATAGCAATATATCGATATTTCAATCTATCGTGACATCCCAGCAATGTGGACCGCTGCTCCCAGTATTAATCACTGGATTGTCTGGTCCAGACTCGCTTATACAGTCCACCATCACATAACTGGAATATTGCTGAGTGCAGAGTTAAACAAACAAAATAACCAACACGTTGGTTGAGACCTAGACTGACACCTAGTCTCTGAAATAAACACATTTTAAATAAAAAACAGTTGTTAAATAATAGTTATAAAATATAATAAAAAGGAGCCCAGAGACATTCTATATTTTCTTCACTGCAGTAATCTAGACTTGCCAAACATTATAGACTTGCATGGGCTGTGTTGGATATATTTGTTTCAGGGTCTGTATGACAGTACCGGTAATCTAGACTTGCCAAACATTATAGACTTGCATGGGCTGTGTTGGATATATTTGTTACAGGGTCTGTATGACAGTACTGGTAATCTAGACTTGCCAAACATTATAGACTTGTATGGGCTGTGTTGGATATATTTGTTACAGGGTCTGTATGACTGTACCGGTAATCTAGACTTGCCAAACATTATAGACTTGCATGGGCTGTGTTGGATATATTTGTTACAGGGTCTATATGACAGTACTGGTAATCTAGACTTGCCAAACATTATAGACTTGCATGGGCTGTATTGGATATATTTGTTTCAGGGTCTATATGACAGTACCGGTAATCTAGACTTGCCAAACATTATAGACTTGCATGAGCTGTATTGGATATCTTTGTTTCAGGGTCTGTATGACAGACTAGTTGATTTGATAACTACAGATCGACCTGAAAATGGGGAACAAAACTGCATAAAACATCACCACACTTCATCAGGCCATTGACCAGCTCTACCTGAACACACAAAACGATGTTTATTTCATTGTCAGTAACAATGATACATCACATGACAGAATGGCAACACCTGGGGCCACCTGTCAATCACAAAGCAATTAATACCTGATCATGGCGGCCACTGTTTTCCCTGATGCCAGCGTATAGTGCTTCTGTAACGTGATCCGTCTTAGGCCAATTGATCAGTGAATTAATCCCCTCTCTATGTCAATCTTTGGGAGCTGAAGAGCGATAATCCCCCTAATAGCGCCAATGTCGTCCATTTCCATATTGCGAAATCCATATGCTTGGCTATTGTTGTGATATCGACAACGTCACATTTGTCTAATTGTAGCTTCTATATTCCGACATTATTTGTGTGACCCATTGTGTTATTGTTTTGCATGGGAGGTGAAGCCGATAGATTAACCTTTTCTCGGGTTATGACCTTGAGGATGACAAGAGTGTGCTTAATAACATTGTCTTCCCAGGATGCAATGCCAGAACTGATTGATTTGCAATGACGAAGAGAAAATATATTTACATACTCATGAATCACTACACCACACATGATTGGATGGTCACACTCAGTGACTGTGTAGATCGATGCTCATGATGTCAATCACTGGTTTGTCTGTCCCAGACTTGATTATTTACAGACCACCGTCACATCTCTGGGGTACTGCTGAATGCCAAACAAGAAACAAAGGGGACTTGGTTGATGCATGTCATCGTATCCCAATCCCATCGTGACTCGATGCTCATGATGTCAATCACTGGTTTGTCTGATCCAGACTCCATTATTTACAGACCGCCCTCATACAGCTGGAATATTGCTGAGTGCGGCATTAAGACAACAAACACAAATTTACTAAACTAATATATGATGGTTTTTTTCTGTATGTGACATAAAGAGTTGTATTATATCAGAAATGAAAGTGGCTTGATGCTCATGATGTCAATCACTGGATTGTCTGGTCCAGACTCGATTATTTACAGACCGCCGTCATATAGCTGGAATATTGCGGCGTTAAACAAAAACAAACAAACAAAATCAAGAGAATTTGTGTCGATCTGGTCCAAAATGTCATATTCAGAACGAAATATCACAATATAAAATTGTAACAAATGTTACATTTGGGATTACACGTTCTGAGTAAAGTACAGATTCTCGTACCTTTTTGGGTTGAGTCCCATCCGGGATTCGACCCCACACTGCCAGAGTGAGGCACCTAATCGCCAGCACACAAAGACAGCGATCTAACCCACTCAGAACCGAGGCGTTCCACAAAAAATGAAAGTCAGTCTAGGTCACATACTTTGTTATGTTATGTTATGTAATAAGCGCCCCGCTCTAATATATTGGCTAGTGAACAATCCCAATAAGCACCTCTTCCGATTGATCAATGTACACAAGACTTATTTATTCGCGTATAATACGCACTATATGCACCCTAAGTTATGGGCAATTACATTCTGGAAAAATATATCTGTCGTACATAAACATTTCAGGCTGTCAGCATAAACCACTAAATTTATGTCCCAACTCTGGTTTTTTTCTCTCACCAAAATGATGTTCTAATAAGAGCCCCCTATTTCTAATTTTGAGAGCGCCCTTGGCGCTTATTACATCGAATACGGTAAATTGTTATCTTTAAAAGAAAAAGTGAGTGAGTGAGTATGGTTTTACGCCGCTTTTAGCAATATTCCAGCAATATCACGGCGGGGGACACCAGAAATGGGCTTCACACATTGTACCCATGTCGGGAATCGAACCCGGGTCTTCGGCGTGACGAGCGAACGCTTTAACCACTAGGCTACCCGACCGCCCCTTAAAAGAAAAAAAAAGAAAAAAAAAAAAAACCCATTGAAGTGCTGAGAACAACAACCACAAAACAATCAGATCCATGTCCCTTCCATACTCCATCTTCCACTTCCTACAACGAAGACAAAAAGGTAATTAAATCACAACAAAATAAATTTAATTATCTTTTGATTATCTTACATCACACCATCCGAGATTCGGACATTTACAGATGATTTGAGAAATATGACATTTCCCCATAAAAGTGACAACTTTTGTTACAAGTTGCGAAACAGATATGGCCGCCCTCCCGATTTGCTAATCACATGGGCGATAAAACCAAATGAACCGCATAATCGCAACCATCAAATGTTATTACTCACATGTGAGAGGGAGTCTTGCATCAAAGACCGCTAAATCGTAGGGATGCTGCAGTCCCGCTTCAACTCCCAGCTTCATTTAATTCACTTTTTTATTCATCCCCGAAATTATACTTTATGGTGGAAATGAAACATTGAAAACAAATCAAGCTCAAATGTGTGATTAATCAGGTGATACCTTAATATGGTTTATTGGGATTTGAAAAAATGAGACATTACGAAAGTGTTGATGTCGTATAGAGGCCCTGGAAGAGAAGATTTCGATGTGATTCATGATTGTGAGTTTTTAATATAATAAAATCTGATATCATTACCATCAAATTCAGAACTGAGGTCATTATATTTATTTAACAACTGGCTTCAATATGTTTTTGCATTTATAGAGTTTATAAACACAAATACATATTGAAGTCAATTTTTATAATAAATATGTCAATAATAATAACAGACTGTCAGTCAACCATAAACAAACAACTGTAGACAACGATATACGAAAACAGGGCCATCGTTCCACACAATAATATAACTCAAGGTGACCTATTTATGTTATCAGCCAATCAGGACGCACAATTCCATATGTGAAGACCGGGGTTTGCATCTAAGCCTGAAAATCTCACTCACATGAAGACCCGTGAAGAACCGGGGTAGAATAGGTCTTCAGCAACCCATGCTTGTGACAGGCGACTATACTTGTCATAAGAGGTGCGACTAAGGGGATCGGGTGGTCAGGCTTGCTGACTCGGTTGATTCATGAAGTTCTACACCACACATGATCAGATAGTCACACTCAGTGACTGTGCAAATCGATGCTCGTGATGTCAATCACTGGATTGTCTGGTCCAGACTCGATTATTTACAGACCGCAGTCATATTGCTGGAATATTGCCGAGTGTGGCGTTAAACAACAAACAAACAAACAAATAAACATTCACATGAAAAGAAATGATTCAACTAAATGAGAAAGACAAATTCCTAGACACACACACACTCACAAATCCAATTATGGCCCTTGAGGGGACAGGCACCACACCCTTACATACACCCACCAACCTAATATCATAAAACACCTCAAAGCAAATTTAATTATTTAAATTTTGTTCAAACATCCACGTCCCCTTTTGAAACTATACCTTTTACTCACATCATATTTTCCCAAAAAGCAAACAAATTCAAAATACTGCAACAGGATACAGTTCAAACAAAAGTAGTTTTGGGGAAATTATTATCACAACACCCACCTACTTTTAAAATGATAACCCCCAAAGCAAATTTGACCCTTTTAAAATTTCACAGTAATATTTTTTGGCAAAATGAAAGATTTATTCACCTTTAATTTAAAGAAATGATAAAAAAATCTGAATATGGCAACAGGATACAGTTCAAACAAAAGTTGTTGCAGGGGAACCCCTTCTGTCTGTCAAAGCGGCTACACATGTTGTACATTAAAGTAAGTAGTATTTGGTGTACAACTAATCAGCAGTTTCTTCAGCTGCCATGACTCCCATAACTAAACACTAGAAGCTAGCTTTCTAAATTGTGTAATTGCAGCCCAATTTCCTCAGACAGGTTTGAAAGCGTTTTCCTGCCAGCTGCTTCTATCATGTGACGTCCCAGCCGATCCGTCAACATCTTATTTCTGGATTTAACAAACAAGAAAGTCCAAGAGGACCTTTTTTTGACTATTTGTGTAATTTAAAGTCATGTGTGAAAACAGTTCGGGTTGATGATGTTGAATGAATTCTGTAATGAAGTGTTTGTAAAGATGGGGGAGGACTGTTGGTTAATGCCACATCACGTGGATGGGCACTGGATCATGAACATGTGCTCAGTCGGGGAAAACGGAAAGACAAGAAATAGGTGTGTTATGAGGGTTGTTCTATTTGTCAAAGAATTCAGTTAGTGTAGATAGAATTTTAATTAATGGTTTTAGTGATTGAGTGAATGTTGTTTTATTCTGCAAACAGCGGTATTCCAGTTATAGAGTGAGTGAGTGAGTGAGTGAGTGAGTGAGTGAGTGAGTGAAAGTGGGGGAGTGAGTGAGTGAGTGAGTGAGTGAGTGAGGTAGGTTTTACGCTGCTGTAAACAATGCATTTAACACATTGGAATCAATGACAAGCAAACACTTTAACCACTAGGCCTTCCCTTTGTCATCAATAAAAATAATTTCAGCCAATCAATCAATGCTGGAAGATAATTCAGTATATTAATAAGTGAGTGAGTGAGTGACCGATTGTGTGTTTGAGTCAGTGAGTGAGTCAGTGAGCGAGTGACATTAAATACTGGTCCTTATCGTTCGTCAAGGAGTGAGTGATGATCACAAACTTGTTTCTCTAAAAATGTCGTACGTTTAATTCTTGACCCAAGCGATCACTCAAACTAAAATTCAGTCAGTCTTCCAATTTTTACGCACCGGAACCGTTTCAGAAAGTTTCATACCAAAAGTGTTCATGCACAACCATACCACAGAATTATACACTGGCACCACATAACATTTGGGCACAGAACAGCATCCATGGTTCCATCCCCAGTGGCTGTCTACATACCTAAAATCAAAAAGTTAAACTCTCAGCGCCTACTTACCATGCTGGCACCAAGTTACCCCAGGCAACCTGGGTTTAATTAGACACGGATGGCCAATCACCCAGTCTCCGCATCAAGGGAGGTAGCTTGGTCAGATGTTATCTTAGTCTCCAAGGGTTTGACGGCAACTGAAGTTGCTGTTGATGTCTTCATATTATCAGATAATCAGGCCCCTTGTTGCCATGGGATACGGGTCACTGGAACCACTGGTGTCAAGACTTATCATTCAATAACTTGAAAAGTTAATTAAGTTTGGAGAAATGGTTTGAAGTTGAGTGTTGGTATTTGTTCTGATGCTTACGTTTGTGGCTCAGATAAGATTCTTTACAGCTGCATTGTATGATTGTTGCTGACATCATCATCATCATCATCATCAGGAGGAGAATTTATGGATGTCAACTTCTTTATTATGAGGAACACAGCGTTTTAGGAATATATGCTTACTCCTTCATCATTCTCTTCCTAATGTGTATCTCTTCTAAATGCCTTTCAAAGACCTCATCATCATCATCATCATCATCATCATCATCATCATGGGGGGTGTGGAGGGCTTGATATCGTCAATATGTGAGTACTACAAGATTATGTGGACCAACTCAACTTTGATAAATTCATGGGTACAACGTGCAACCTGGTCTTGTCTGGTGCAACTAGGTTTTCATGTCAACATGCACCTGGTGCAACCTGGTCTTGTCTGGTGCAACTAGGTTTTTATGTCAACATGCACCTGGTGCAACCTGGTCTTGTCTGGTGCAACTAGGTTTTTATGTCAACATGCACCTGGTGCAACCTGGTCTTGTCTGGTGCAACTAGGTTTTCATGTCAACATGCACCTGGTGCAACCTGGTCTTGTCTGGTGCAACTAGGTTTTCATGTCAACATGCACCTGGTGCAACCTGGTCTTGTCTGGTGCAACTAGGTTTTTATGTCAACATGCACCTGGTGCAACCTGGTCTTGTCTGGTGCAACTAGGTTTTCATGTCAACATGCACCTGGTGCAACCTGGTCTTGTCTGGTGCAACTAGGTTTTCATGTCAACATGCACCTGGTGCAACCTGGTCTTGTCTGGTGCAACTAGGTTTTCATGTCAACATGCACCTGGTGCAACTTGGTCTTGTCTGGTGCAACTAGGTTTTCATGTCAACATGCACCTGGTGCAACCTGGTTTTGTCTGGTGCAACTAGGTTTGCATGTCAACATGCACCTGGTGCAACTTGGTCTTGTCTGGTGCAACTAGGTTTTCAGATCAACATGCACTTGGTACAACCTGGTTTTGTCTGGTGCAGCTAGGTTTTCATGTCAACATGCACCTGGTGCAACCTGGTCTTGTCTGGTGCAACTAGGTTTTCATGTCAACATGCACCTGGTGCAACCTGGTTCTGTATGGTGCAACTAGGTTTTCATGTCAACATGCACCTGGTGCAACCTGGTCTTGTCTGGTGCAACTAGGTTTTCATGTCAACATGCACCTGGTGCAACCTGGTCTTATCTGGTGCAACTAGGTTTTCATGTCAACATGCACCTGGTGCAACCTGGTCTTGTCTGGTGCAACCAGGTTTTCATGTCAACATGCACCTGGTGCAACCTGGTCTTATCTGGTGCAACTAGGTTTTCATGTCAACATGCACCTGGTGCAACCTTGTCTTGTCTGGTGCAACCAGGTTTTCATGTCAACATGCACCTGGTGCAACCTGGTCTTATCTGGTGCAACTAGGTTTTCATGTCAACATGCACCTGGTGCAACCTGGTCTTGTCTGGTGCAACCAGGTTTTCATGTCAACATGCACCTGGTGCAACCTGGTCTTATCTGGTGCAACCAGGTTTTCATGTCAACATGCACCTGGTGCAACCTGGTCTTGTCTGGTGCAACCAGGTTTTCATGTCAACATGCACCTCATGCAAGTTGAATCAAGTTCCTTAAATCTTATATTAGCCCTGAACTCTTTATAAATAATATTTTTCTTAAAATGATGGATGTTTGAGATATAATTTCACTTAATGAAGTCCCTTTGGCAGCCCCATATGAATACAATCTTAGAGTGCCCCGCCCAGTTCATCATATAGTTCCAGTGACTTACGGCCATGTTTGTGACAGTAACACAGGCAACACAGTGGGAACCCCTATTCACGCATAACGTCAGTCAACAGTTTATTGAGGGAGAAGACATCGCATTGATATATGGAACCTGAAAGTAGTTCCTGCTGGGCAACCTCATTAGCATATTTATCGGATCCTGATACCAAGTTTATCACATTGTTTTATTGCATTGATAACACTATTCACTTCATGAGAAATTAGTTTCATTATAATAACCATTATAATTTTTTCTTCATGTTTATAAGCTAATTTACTTCAAGACTGTGGACTAACTAGTTTCTGAAATTAAAGTATTTTACAGAAAAGAAGGAGTTAATTTATCTTTAGAAAATATAATTTTCAGAAACTGCTGTAATCTAGACTTGCCAATTATTATAGACTTGCATGAGCTGTATTGGATATATTTGTTTCAGGGCCTGTCTCACAGGCTATTCTAGTCTTACACTTAGAAGATTAAAATCTTTCTTCAAAATACAGGAAGAACCTTTCCTCTTCTGCTGGAATCAAGGAAACTAGACTTGATTTAGTTTGATCTAGACTTGCCTAGGCATTTAGTAAAAACAAAAAAATATATATATCAATTCCACAGTTATGGCGCAGGACTAAGGCTTTGCAAGACTCCAACCACCTCCGTGGTCTAGTGGTAGAGCATCCGCCCGGAGAGTGGAAGGTCCGGGGTTCGATTCCTTAGGAATACGCTTCGAAGCAAATGGTAAACTTAAAAACAGTGCTAAACCTCTCTTGAAAAAAGGCCTAGGGGCCTACCACAAGCTTCAGTCCACCATTTTGAACCAAGATATACCAATAGCTCTTGCTTGCAAACTATTTAAAACATTAATCGAGCCAGTAATTTTATATAATAGTGAAATCTGGGGTGTAGAATCAATCCTCCTGAACAACTTTGATTCATTTATCCCCGAAAAACTGCAGCTCAAATTTTGTAAATCCATATTAGGTGTCAACAAAACAACACATAACTGGGCAAGCCGAGCTGAACTAGGACTCTACCCCCTTATCTACACAGTATTAATCAAAATAGCAAATTTTTATCACCATGTCTGTTCTTCCAAAAACATAATACTTCAGAACGCTTTTACAGAAAGTACATATTTGGTGAAAAAACGATTAGGATGGGTATACCAGCTAAATCTATTCTTAGGAAAACACAATTTGAGTATTTCAGCTTTCCTATCACCTATATTCAAAGAGAAAATCAAATCTAAATTCAACTCCCTCTTCAAGGAATCTCTTCAAGATGTAAATACAACAAGAGGCACAGGAAACAAACTTAGGACATATAGGCTAGTTAAAAATGAAATAAAATTAGAACCCTATCTCAGTCACTGTAAAGTAAAAAAATATCGAGTTCACTTTTCTAAACTAAGATTAAGTAACCATAAATTAAATATTGAACTTGGAAGACACACAAAGCCACCAACCCCACTACATCAGAGGCTATGCTCTACATGTTCAATCATTGATAACGAAAAACATTACTTACTTCATTGTATTAAACACACTCGAGAAAGAAATATACTCTTTGAAAAACTATCCAGACAAAATGTAAATGTAAATGTCCACAGTCATGAAGACAAATTATTTCAATACATCCTGTCAAATAATGAAGCAGTCAATATCAACTGCATTTGTTTCCACATCTATAATTTCAAACAATAAATACCCCCTCATAATCAACCGTTGACATTTTATGTATAAAAATATGTAATATTGATTATTTTGTTTTTGTATGTGTCTACAGGAATGTAAATTATGTTTGTCTGTATATATGTATATATAAATCATAATGTCTTGTCTTTTAAAATTGCATCTGTCCCGTAATGGAACGTTTCGGCAATAAATATTATCTTATCTTATCTTATCTTATCTTAATCTAAATAATTATCATTATTAATTATATTAAATTGAATAATCAATTTATAATGCTTATTTAACAAGACCTCTTTCTGAAGACTCCATTTTGATTGGCTGATGAGCATAACACAGAATCTAATCTGCGTCCTGATTGGCTAATGAGCATAACACAGAATCTAATCTGCGTCCTGATTGGGTGACTGAGGTGCCCAGCCACCCTCCATCACCAACACCAATGTTGACTGACCACAGACCACCTGTCAAAACATCAGCGGGCTGTTATCAGTCCTGCTGACCATTCATTAACACCTTGGAGCTAATTAACCACGCTTAATTACCAGCAGGCAGGGGGTTAATGCTGTATCAGAAGCAGTCAGTGTAACAGCATCAAACAGTGGATACTGTCCACAGTTACAAACTAGACACAATCTATGGATAACAACTTCTTTATTTACTGTAAAGGTGACATTTCAATATAGATCCTTATACCTTTGTCAAGCAAGGCTGATTATCACAGTTATCACAATTTGGCCATTATCACAATAGACACTTCATGGAGATAAGAGGTGGTTTCATTTGCAAGAAATATACAATAGTTCTTTTTAACAAACTCTTTGAATAAGAATGTTTTGGTCTATCACATCATAATCATCATTAGCAGAAGCTGTTTTTAATTCTTAGCTTAATTCATACTTCATAATATAATTGTATCATACATATACACCCATTACTGCTGAGTACAAACAGTCAAAAAAACATAGCCTATCCTGCCCCACTGGTGCCACCAATCACAAACACTTGCAAAGGCAAGTCAAGTGTTCACCTGAGTTATAATCCTCCCACCCCATGTCTTTTGTTAGTCTGTCTCCTTGTGAATATATAAAGAAAAAAATTCAACTCGAGTCTCAATTTAAGAAATTAAAAATCGTTCCAGGCTTCATTTGGGTGATAATTTATATATTTACAGATGTAAATTTATAAATAAGATAACTTTATTTCTGAGGCTGAATGCTTGTCTGGTCCCCTTTAAGTATGCTCCCCTAATACCAGAGGCGCTGCCGCCAGCCACGTGGAGCATGTTGATATTATTGGCCATGCTTGATAAAAACCAGCTCAGCTAGAACATATATTGCCTTGTGAGCATTCCTTATTGGCAAAACAATTGAACGTTCAGGAAAACACTAATTGTGAAGAAGTGCATGAAGCCTATTGTTTTTTGTGGGTATAAACACAAACGTGTTCAGAATGTAAACATACTGCTACTCTTCCCCCTCCACAAGCATTGAACCAACTTTGGTAAACTCTTGGAGGGACCATCTCAAAATACCTTTATGATTATTTGGTCTTGTCTTTTTTATTATTTTTTTAATTTGACGGAATTGAAATCAACTTCAATAATTAATTTTCAATTAATGTCGCTTTCAAATTGTTTCTATTGCCTTGTATGGATTTAAAGTTCTTCTTTGTGAGAAAAATCACAATCTAAATGAGGGAATCTGTATGAGAGCACTGATGGACAACTAGAGTCTCTGTTACAGACATTAAATAAATCAATCACTGCCATCACATTTTCATTCCCTTCTAAACTCAAGGGGTGGTTGGGTGGTCTAGTGGTTAAAGCATTTGCCCATCAAACCGAAGGCCTGGGTTCGATTCCCCACATGGGTACAATGTGTGAAGCCCAATTCTGGTGTCCCCTGCCTTGAAATTGTTGAAATATTGCTAAATGCGGTGTAAATCGGAGTATAAGCGGTGTATGAGCGGTGTACTCACTCATTCTAAACTCTAGCATCCCTAAACTAACATCTAGGCTATGGTGGTCGTAGGAGGCTATGTCATGGATCAGGCTGTCAGAGACTCGTTGAATGTCATAGCACCCCCCCCCCGCAAGGATTATTCATCACTGGATTGTCTGGTCCAGGCTCTATTATACATTGGCTGTGTCATACAGCTGTGATATTGTAGTGTTGAACAGCAAAAAAATATACTAACATTTAGTCTCATTAATGAAAATATTTTAGATTTATTAGTTGAATTGTCTTTTAATGTATAATATGATGGAGCCAAAGTATTGTAGACTGGCTTGGGAGTTTCAGAATACTAAAGTTATGAAAGACAGCTAGCGTGATAAAAACTAAATTTATTAAACTGTCAAAATGATAACAAAATTTTATCAATAAGTATCTTGAAACCCTTTTCTGAAAAAGCTAAATCTGTTAAAAAAATGATCTCAGACATGTTTATAAAAGAACCCATTTTGTAGACAACATCTAGATATGACGCTAATCTTTAATACAACTATTGTGACTCACCAACACAGTATCTACACTAAGTGTAGGATGCCACTCACTTCATAAACCTTTATGATTCTATATATCTAGAAATTATTGTGATTTGTAAACCTTAATATGAGCAATATTTGTATTCCATTGTGTATATCAATGTTTATAACTTTCCATTATAGCAGCAGCAGCATCATCATCATCATCATCATCATCATCATCATCGATTACTTCTTTCAGTGGCATTTAGAAGTTGGTGTGATGAAGAATTGAGTGAGTGAGTGAGTAAGGTTTTACGCCGCTTTTAGCAATATTCCAGCAATATCACGGCGGGGGACACCAGAAATGGGCTGATGAAGAAAGACAAGTTCTATGGATGAACAACAAGTGATCACTTGCTTGATAAAGGTGTTAGGATCTACACCGATATGTCGCACTAATTGTAATAACGAAGTTGTTCATCCATAGAACTTGTCTTTTCATCATCATCTATTATCGATTATCATCATCTATTATTGATTATCATCATCATCATCATCATCATCATCATCAAGAACTTCCTCTTCCTCTTCTTCAGTACTGTCACATCAACTTAGAATGTACAGCATGGATGTAAATTTCATCCAATCAGACTCTAGCTCCTCCTTCACCTCCATGGCCATGCTATCAATCACTGGTTGGCCTGGCTTTAATAATTATGGGCAGATGGAATATTGCTGGCTGCAAGAGGATTCACTCGCTGCTTTTAATCAATAATCATTCTATTACCTGTGAGGATGTTCTGTACAACACAAATTCTTGATTCTTTATTCTTTATTCCATGTTCATCCTTTCGCAATTCCTGGAAATTAGGTCCAAAGAATTGACGATCCTGTAATAGAAATATGTAATGAAATATTAAAAATAACCATATTTTAGTCTATAAAAACACATGTGACATTCATATACACGTGTGTTTGTCACATATGCACTAGGGGGCACGGGTGGCCCGGTCGTCTAAGGCGCCGCGATTCGCTGTGCAGAGTTGCGTCCCTTGGGCACGCCAGAAACCTATGATTGTGGGTTCGAATCCCGGTTCGCCCCGATTATGTTTCTAGGTTTGTCAGCACCATACCCGTGGGTTTCCCGAAGTGGTAAACGTCTAAGACCTGCATCACTTCGGGCTTTCCTCCCACATTAAGCTGACACGCTGCGATATAACTGGAATACTGTTAAAAGCAGCGTTAAACCTAACTCACTCATACATATGCACTACTGATTATATTAAAGAAAATACTTTTGAGAAGGTCCCTTTTGGGGGGAGCTGTATTTCACTGCAACCGGTGCAAGACTTGCCGCCTCTCGAGGCAGAACCATGTACAGAATTCCCAGAATGCCTTGGGTGTTCCTGACATGTGCAATCAATGCCAAGACAGGTTATTTATCACTGGCAATGAGAGAATCACTGGTGTCTCGCTGAAAGATGGGGAAGCACACCCCCTTTAAGAACGGATTCCTTGATGCAAATTTAACATTTCCCATGAGAAAAGATTTTGGTTTTTTCCCAAAGTGTTTGACTTTTTTGAAAACATTTAAAGTTGCTAATTAGTTTAAACAAAGAAATGTTCTTTTAATTTGCTCTATGATTGATTGGTTGGTAATAGCCAAATTAATCATATTTTTAAACATTCGCTATGAAATCAAAAGTAGTCCGCTAAATTGATTACCAGGCTAAATCCAATGAGTTGTGGGTAATTGCATCAATACAAGATTTTCATGTTAACGGCATATTCATTTCAGGTGTCATGGGACGATCCCTTCTTTGGACGGTGCTTCTCTGAAACGCTAGCTCTTGTTTGAAATGTAATACAAATTATTAGCAATAAATTTCTACATAAAATAAGGACCCTATCCAATATTTTCTAATTTGTACATTCAGAGTAAAAATGGTCTGACAGTTTGAAAAGAACAAGATATATTTCAAAGCTTTTGTATTTTTGTATTTGAGAGTACAAGATATGGATACGCAAATTCTACAATATCTCATTTACTTCTTGATTCTTTATGACCTTTCTCGGTGTAAAGATTTTTGGCATTAAAGTGGAAATCCCAGAATGATTATTGATTAAAAGCTGTGAGTGAATCCTCTTGCAGCTGGCAATATTCCGGTTACATCACATCTGCCTGTAATTATTAAGGCCAGGCCAACCAGTGATTGATAGCATGGCCATGGAGTAGAAGGAGGAGCTAGAGTCTGATTGGATGAAGTTTACAACCATGCTATACATTCTAAGTTGATGTGACAATATTGTAGAAGAGGAAGAAGATTGATGATGATGATGATGATGATTATCGATGATAATCAATAATAGATGATGATGATGATCGATGATAATCAATAATAGGTGATGATGATGATCGTTTATGATCGATGATAATCAATAATAGGTGATGATGATGATCGATGATAATCAATAATAGGTGATGATGATGATCGTTTATGATCGATGATAATCAATAATAGGTGATGATGATGATCGATGATAATCAATAATAGGTGATGATGATGATCGTTTATGATCGATGATAATCAATAATAGGTGATGATGATCATGATGATCGTTTAAGATCGATGATAATCAATAATAGGTGATGATGATGATGATGATGATGATGATGATGATTATGATGATGATACAGAGGGCATTGGTGATGATACAGAGGACATTGATGATGATACAGAGGGCATTGATGATGATACAGAGGGCATTGATGATGATACAGAGGACATTGATGATGATACAGAGGGCATTGATGATGATACAGAGGGCATTGATGATGATACAGAGGACATTGATGATGATACAGAGGGCATTGATGATGATACAGAGGGCATTGATGATGATACAGAGGGCATTGATGATGATACAGAGGGCATTGATGATGATACAGAGGGCATTGATGATGATACAGAGGGCATTGATGATGATACAGAGGACATTGATGATGATACAGAGGGCATTGATGATGATACAGAGGGCATTGATGATGATACAGAGGGCATTGATGATGATACAGAGGGCATTGATGATGATACAGAGGGCATTGATGATGATGGTGATGATGATACAGAGGGCATTGATGATGATACAGAGGGCATTGATGATGATACAGAGGGCATTGATGATGATACAGAGGACATTGATGATGATACAGAGGACATTGATGATGATACAGAGGGCATTGATGATGATACAGAGGGCATTGATGATGATACAGAGGGCATTGATGATGATACAGAGGGCATTGATGATGATACAGAGGGCATTGATGATGATGGTGATGATGATACAGAGGACATTGATGATGATACAGAGGACATTGATGATGATACAGAGGGCATTGATGATGATACAGAGGGCATTGATGATGATGGTGATGATGATACAGAGGACATTGGTGATGATACAGAGGACATTGATGATGATACAGAGGGCATTGATGATGATACAGAGGGCATTGATGATGATACAGAGGGCATTGATGATGATGGTGATGATGATACAGAGGGCATTGATGATGATACAGAGGGCATTGATGATGATACAGAGGGCATTGATGATGACACAGAGGGCATTGATGATGATACAGAGGGCATTGATGATGATACAGAGGGCATTGATGATGATGGTGATGATGATACAGAGGACATTGATGATGATACAGAGGGCATTGATGATGATGGTGATGATGATACAGAGGACATTGATGATGATACAGAGGGCATTGATGATGATGGTGATGATGATACAGAGGACATTGATGATGACACAGAGGGCATTGATGATGATACAGAGGACATTGATGATGATACAGCGGGCATTGGTGATGATACAGAGGGCATTGATGATGATACAGAGGGCATTGATGATGATGGTGATGATGATACAGAGGGCATTGATGATGATACAGAGGGCATTGATGATGATACAGAGGGCATTGATGATGACACAGAGGGCATTGATGATGATACAGAGGGCATTGATGATGATACAGAGGGCATTGATGATGATGGTGATGATGATACAGAGGACATTGATGATGATACAGAGGGCATTGATGATGATGGTGATGATGATACAGAGGACATTGATGATGACACAGAGGGCATTGATGATGATACAGAGGACATTGATGATGATACAGCGGGCATTGGTGATGATACAGAGGGCATTGATGATGACACAGAGGGCATTGATGATGATACAGAGGGCATTGATGATGATACAGAGGGCATTGATGATGATACAGAGGGCATTGATGATGACACAGAGGGCATTGATGATGATACAGAGGGCATTGATGATGATACAGAGGGCATTGATGATGATACAGAGGGCATTGATGATGACACAGAGGGCATTGATGATGATACAGAGGGCATTGATGATGATACAGAGGACATTGATGATGACACAGAGGGCATTGATGATGACACAGAGGGCATTGATGATGATACAGAGGACATTGATGATGATACAGAGGGCATTGATGATGACACAGAGGGCATTGATGATGATACAGAGGACATTGATGATGATACAGAGGGCATTGATGATGACACAGAGGGCATTGATGATGATACAGAGGACATTGATGATGATACAGAGGACATTGATGATGACACAGAGGGCATTGATGATGATACAGAGGGCATTGATGATGATACAGAGGACATTGATGATGATACAGCGGGCATTGGTGATGATACAGAGGGCATTGATGATGACACAGAGGGCATTGATGATGATACAGAGGGCATTGATGATGATACAGAGGGCATTGATGATGATACAGAGGGCATTGATGATGACACAGAGGGCATTGATGATGATACAGAGGGCATTGATGATGATACAGAGGGCATTGATGATGATACAGAGGGCATTGATGATGACACAGAGGGCATTGATGATGATACAGAGGGCATTGGTGATGATACAGAGGGCATTGATGATGACACAGAGGGCATTGATGATGATACAGAGGGCATTGATGATGATACAGAGGGCATTGATGATGATGGTGATGATGATACAGAGGGCATTGATGATGATACAGAGGACATTGATGATGATACAGAGGGCATTGATGATGATACAGAGGGCATTGATGATGATACAGAGGGCATTGATGATGATGGTGATGATGATACAGAGGGCATTGATGATGGTACAGAGGACATTGATGATGACACAGAGGGCATTGATGATGATACAGAGGACATTGATGATGATACAGAGGGCATTGGTGATGATACAGAGGGCATTGATGATGACACAGAGGGCATTGATGATGATACAGAGGGCATTGATGATGATACAGAGGGCATTGATGATGATGGTGATGATGATACAGAGGGCATTGATGATGATACAGAGGGCATTGATGATGATGGTGATGATGATACAGAGGACATTGATGATGATACAGAGGGCATTGATGATGATGGTGATGATGATACAGAGGACATTGATGATGACACAGAGGGCATTGATGATGATACAGAGGACATTGATGATGATACAGCGGGCATTGGTGATGATACAGAGGGCATTGATGATGATACAGAGGGCATTGATGATGATGGTGATGATGATACAGAGGGCATTGATGATGATACAGAGGGCATTGATGATGATACAGAGGGCATTGATGATGATACAGAGGGCATTGATGATGATGGTGATGATGATACAGAGGGCATTGATGATGATACAGAGGGCATTGATGATGATACAGAGGGCATTGATGATGACACAGAGGGCATTGATGATGATACAGAGGGCATTGATGATGATACAGAGGGCATTGATGATGACACAGAGGGCATTGATGATGATACAGAGGGCATTGATGATGATACAGAGGGCATTGATGATGATACAGAGGGCATTGATGATGATACAGAGGGCATTGATGATGATACAGAGGGCATTGATGATGATACAGAGGGCATTGATGATGATACAGAGGGCATTGATGATGACACAGAGGGCATTGATGATGATACAGAGGGCATTGATGATGATACAGAGGGCATTGATGATGATACAGAGGGCATTGATGATGATACAGAGGGCATTGATGATGATACAGAGGGCATTGATGATGATACAGAGGGCATTGATGATGATACAGAGGGCATTGATGATGATACAGAGGACATTGGTGATGATACAGAGGGCATCGGTGATGATACAGAGGACATCGGTGATGATACAGAGGACATTGATGATGATACAGAGGGCATTGATGATGATACAGAGGACATTGATGATGATACAGAGGGCATTGGTGATGATACAGAGGACATTGATGATGATACAGAGGGCATTGATGATGATACAGAGGACATTGATGATGATACAGAGGGCATTGGTGATGATACAGAGGACATTGATGATGATACAGAGGACATTGATGATGATACAGAGGACATTGATGATGATACAGAGGGCATTGGTGATGATACAGAGGACATTGATGATGATACAGAGGGCATTGATGATGATACAGAGGACATTGATGATGATACAGAGGGCATTGGTGATGATACAGAGGACATTGATGATGATACAGAGGGCATTGATGATGATACAGAGGACATTGATGATGATACAGAGGGCATTGATGATGATACAGAGGGCATTGATGATGATACAGAGGGCATTGATGATGATGGTGATGATGATACAGAGGGCATTGATGATGATACAGAGGGCATTGATGATGATACAGAGGACATTGATGATGATACAGAGGGCATTGATGATGATACAGAGGGCATTGATGATGATACAGAGGGCATTGATGATGATACAGAGGGCATTGATGATGATACAGAGGGCATTGCAACAGAATGTGTTCCTCATCTTCTATTTTATCAATATCACAGGAAGGTACATATTCTTTCTGCTGATGGAGTGTTTGAGCAAAGACATATATACAATTGTATATACGTCTTTTGTTAGAGTATCTTCCTCTCTCCATTTGAAAGTCGAGAGCACTGAACTGTAACTGTGTTGTGGTGTCCTGATTGTGTCGTTACTTTCCGATATGGTTTAATTTCAGATTCGTCTCAATTTCCCAGAGGTGTCTGAGCTTACGTGGTTTAGAGGATGGGGCTTGTGACTGTGACTCTGACTGCAAGAAGGGCACCTGCCAGTAGTGTGAGAAGGCACCAGGAGGTTCGGGGACATAGGAAGGCCTTTCAGTTCTACTTACAGCGACATCTGTCTGTGGGTGGTAGGTATTAACCCACTCTGACACACTTCCAATGACACGTGACAGAGTGGGGACAGACCGGACACAGCTCTGCTGCTTCTGATGGCCAAGACATCACTGCTGATCACATCACAAGATGTCAAGGCAGGATGCTGGAGCTATCAGATTATAGTCCTTTGTTCAACTCTGTCTGCTGGATATCCATGAAAGAAGATGGTGTGAGATTCTGTACCGGCCCCTTGTGTTCTGGACAAAACATATTCCTCCTTACAGAACATGGGTAGTATAGTTTATAAAAATAATTATTTCATTAACAAGTTCTATGTTAATTCAGGTATAAATGTATGTCTGTATAGATGTATGTATGAATCAAGATGTTTTGTCATTTAAAGGATTGCATCTGTTCCGTAATGGAATGCTTTCTGCTATAAAATTAACGGGACTTGACTGGATATATTTTTTTAGGAAAGAAAATTAACTAGGAAGTGCCCTTTAGCCTGACTACAAATTTACTATTTGTATTTACTATCACTCATGGGGGCACACATAAAATGGGCTTCACACATTGCACCCATGTGTGGAATCGAACCTGGGTCTTTGGCATAACAGGCCAACGCTTTAACCACAAGGCTACCACACAGCCCCTATTTCCCTTGTATACAAACTGATGAAACCCTTAATTGCTTAGTGTCATGTGCGTATTACTCAAAATAAATTTGATTTTGATCATTTAAAAAAAAGAAAAGTGAATATTTTGGACAACTAATTAGGTTTGTCCCCTCAAAATAAATTTGATTTTGATAATTTAAAAAAAGAAAAGTGATATGTTATGGACAACTAATAAGGTTTGTCCCCTCAAAATAAATTTGATTTTGATCATTTAAAAAAAAGAAAAGTGATATATTATGGACAACTAATTAGGTTTGTCCCCTCAAAATAAATTTGATTTTGATAATTTAAAAAAAGAAAGGTGATATATTATGGACAACTAATTAGGTTTGTCCCCTCCAAGAAAAACAATGATTAAACCCTTTCTGCCTTTGTGACATGTATTGCTCAAAACATGACTTTGATCATTCTCCAAGCAAAATGCTCACCAACCTGTCTTAACAAGAAAAGCAGATTGTATTTCCCTAATTGAAACATCATCAAGAATATTTTCTGTCAAACAGATGATTGTAAATATTTGTACATCTTTGTGCACAATTAGAGATGGAAACACCAAGCTTTTAAAACACTGTACCCAGAACAAGAACATTAACGTTTTTTAACCGTTATTTTCTTTCCAAGACATCTCTTTAACATGGCATTTAGCTGTAGGAGCAAGGTGTAGAAGGTGTTTGCCTGAAACATAGTCTTGACTTGTAAACATGTTGTCTTTTGTCCAATCTGAGAGGTTTTATAGCAGTTTGATGTTTGAAGCATCGTGTACGACAACATTCTTCAAACAAAATTATTTTTCAAGATGGGAAAAACATTTACACACGTCACACGATATTGACGTCGAGGTTTCTATGCTTATGAAGTGATGATATTCCTTAAGGAAAACGTCATCAAAACAGGATTCTTTTACAAAAAATGTACATCCCTCAAATGAAAATACAAGTTAAACTTTTTACTGCTCCTCGTAGAGAAGTAAAAGCCATCTGAAAGGGATCTAGAATCTTTGTGAATGTTTACGAAGTGTTAATATGCATTCCTCTGTAATATTACACCCACGGCGGCCATATTGGATTGGAATTTCAGCCAATCAGGACATCATCCATGTGACAGCCAACCAATCACAGTAACTGTAACATTAGGGCTGGGGTGATTCATTTAAAGGACTTAAACATTTTTGTCTTTGAGGATGGTTTTAAGGCAAAGGAAACCAAATATTTTGCTGGTCCCAGAATATCGGTCAGAGTGGTGGTCAATCTGGTGCTATGAAAGTCAAACCTCTAACAGTGATATGGGAGTTTTTTTTGCTGGGATGTTTTAAAATTCTTCAGTGTCACAAACTTCTTGACGCCTTAGTAGAATAATTAACTCTAGGTCAAGGGACATCAAACTGGGACATTATTAGAAGCAACAGTTCCAACAATCAAAGAATGTTTGATCCGTCTTTAATGCCTCAAGTTTTTTATTCAGCTAGTCTTGAGAAGATATGCAGAGGCACTGATGTATTTCTTCACTAACAGGCTTAATCAACATGAGATCACTGCATCTTCTTCATCCTCTGGGGATTCGGAGCAGGACATGTTTTTTTAGTCCTACCCTGTATTGTATTAAATACTACTGAGCTAGGCATCTGGGGGACAGAGTGACTTCAAACGATGGACAGTTCTCAGTCATCTGGCCAGAAGGGCAAACCACCTCTCTCATGGGATTCCATTTGCTACGTTTAGGCCCAAGTCTTTTTTATATAACTTTAATCCTAAAAAGTTTTAGACAGGACTGGTGATAAAAAACAAAAATGTAGCATTTTACAAATTCATAGTTTTTTGTTTTCATGTTATTGAAACATGAAAAAGATAGGTAAGGATACTATAAATGGATGAACAACTTCTTTGTTACAATTAGGAGTGACGTTTCGGTGTAGGTTATAACACCGTTATCAAGTAAATGGCTCTCAAAGAAGTTATGAAAAAGATATACTTAAAGGCTTCTTTTCAACTTTATCCAAGAGTTGCAAAGACAGCTCGCCTGGGGCCAATTCGACAAAGAGTGAGTATTGTTTTACGACTCTTTTAGCAATATTACAGCCATATCATAGTTGGGACCACTCAAATGGGCTTCACACATTGTACATGTCACACTCAAGTGGGGATCCTGCCCGGGTCTTTTATAGACTTGCATGGGCATTATTGGATATATTTGTTTCAGGGTCTGAATGACAGTACTAGACTTGCCCAATATTATAGACTTGCATGGGCTTTACTGGATATATTTGTTTCAGGGTCTGTATGACAGTACTAGACTTGCCCACTATTATAGACTTGCATGGGCTTTATTGGATATATTTGTTTCAGGGTCTGTATGACAGTACTAGCCTTGCCCACTATTATAGACTTGCATGGGCTTTATTGAATATATTTGTTTAAGGGTCTATACAACAGACTAGTTACAACTGTCATAAGTCTCACATAAGCCTACAATAAGTTCCCCACTATAACTGCTTAGCGGAATGGGCCCTGGCTCTTAGAAATTTATTTCATTTTTTTAAAATATCAGAAAATGACACATTTGCATTTGTCCCCATTTGTTTGCCTGAAGGATGATTAGCTTCTTGTTTCCAGAAGAGATTTACAGCTGGTGGACCGGGATGATTGTCCAATTTTTAGTAAATGCTGGCTATGACTCGTTCACTCATTATCTCCGTCATAAAAAATATTCTTATCCAACATCCGATAACAAACAACTAGACAACAAAATACAGAGTTAAATGATCCTTATCTCGTATCCCACCCAGTAATTATTCTCCACCAAGCATCTTTGTTTGGAGGGAATGATGAAAGGGGAGAAAATATGCTCCAGTCAAGTGAGAACGAAAACACCATAAATTTGTCAGATGATCTAAGATTAGGATACATTGTGCACTGACTACACAAGCTGCACGCTTCGTCTGTGACGGTCATCAGAGCATGGATTCGTCAACAGGCGGAATTAGATCGGCAATTGTTTCATTTCATGTACGACGGACACTGCCGTGTATCAGGTGTCCCGAAGACATCCGGACAGTTACCTTCTTGTCAATTGCCACCTGTCACTCAGTACAGGTATAATCTCTTAATTACAGGTGTGTGTTACACCTGTTATCAAAACCAAATTTGGTCATGATGGTGTGATTGTGATGGTGGAATGGTTACAGTGTTGAACAATTGGAAAAATTGTGGATGAGAGATTTGTTAAATTATTATCACTAACAAGAATATCATCATCATCATCATCATCATCATCACTATAATCATCATCATTTACAAACGTTTACAACATTACAAAAGTTTATAAACAATTTACAAGGTTCTACTTCACCAAATCAGAACCAGTTGGGACAGTGCGGTTTTCGTAGGGTTTTCATAGGGAGCCTTCAGTGCAGATCGAGAGATACCTGCAGGCTGTGATTGGAGGATATTGTGTAAAAAGTTTATGTCTTTTAAATGTACATCCATCCAGTTATTAAACGTGACCATGTTTTTCTATATTTAGTACTGTCTTTTTCAACATGATGACGTATGCTGAATGTGACCACTTCAAGTAGGTGGCATTTGGTGCGAAAGTTGGGGTGGTGTGTTTATCTTCCTGTACTCGGAAAAGGAGCTGGCTAAGCTAGTCATTTTTTTGGTTTTTATTGCTGCTCTAAGGCCAAACTGTGCACACACGTACAGGTAATAGCCGTTGAATGAAGCCGTTTAAAAAAAATATAACGTTACATTTTAGTCTATGGGAAAACATTTGGCTGTGTGTGACCTACAAAACTACCCCCACAATCGTTCAGAATATGACTCCTTAGGGCCCCTGTTTTTTTTAAAAAGAGGATTTTTTAGCAAGTGACAGACACTCATGTCCAATATAACCACATCAAATACGTTCATGTCTCCTCAGAAGTTTATATTCTTGGACAGTTTTTCAAACTGATTGGTTTTATTTCAATTTGAAGAAAAACAATTGTTTCTTAAATGGTCTTGAACACCTTTTGATAATATTGCAATCCCCATGACAGCCATCTACATCAGTGTAACCACGTTGAGCCCCACCAGCATCTCCTCACAAGTATTTTGTATTTGAAAAAAAGTCAATTTGATCTTTTTTTTAAATTGAATTTTTTTTTTTTACTCAAATTGTATAGTTGATCTGAAATGTCTTCAGGATGCTTGAACAGTTTTCAATAATTTCAATTTGTAAAAATCTACAATTTTTTTAAATATTTTATTCCATGAACAAGTTCCAGTCATATTATGGACTAGGTATCTTACAGGTTTATTTACAGTATTCGACGTAATAAGCGCCCAGGGCGCTCTCAAAATTAGAAATAGGGGGCTCTAATTAGAATATTATTTTGGCGAAAATAACAGCCATAATTAAGGGTGCATATAACACACGAGTGTGTATTATATACGAATAATAAGTCATGTGGACATTGATCAATCGGAAGGGGTGCTAATTGAGATTTTCACAAGCCAAAATATTAGCAAATATCGCCGTGGGCATTTATTAGAGCAGGGCGCTTATTACGTCGAATATGGTACTTCTCTTGGTGGGTTATGAAACACATTTGCTACCATGGACAAATGAGAATCACAGACTTGCTAACCACAATCATACCACAGACCTAGCTCTCTTGGCCTTGTGGTCCCAGAGTAGACTGACATCTAGTTTCTGAAATGAACTATTTTACAGAAAAAAGCAGTTGTTAAATTATAGTCATAAAATAATATAAAAAGGAGCCCAGGAAGTTTCTTCATTTACTGGTGTAATCTAGACTTGCCAATTATTATAAACTTGCATGGGCTGTATTAGTTTTTTTTTGTTTCAGGGTTGTATGACAGACTAGTCTCGAAGGAAGTGTCTTAGGCCAGTCGTTGTATATTTTTCGGATTACAGACCCGCATCTGGAATTTTTTTATTTATTTTTTTTCCCTCCTCCAACCCTGGACTTTGGGCTGAAAAATCCGTAATCCTAAAACTAAAAAAAGCCTGGCCTTATATATGATGAAATAGAATTGAAGAAATGTTGCCAAAGTATTGAAGACTTGTTGGAGATTTTGTCACATACGTACATTCCAGGGCCTGTATGAGAGGCCATACATGTATGTCTGTCTCCATCAGTACCACAGTGTTTAATATACCAGCACTCAATATCTAAACTCAAAACCAACCGACTTTCAAAATTGAGTCTTAATAGCCTCCCTGAACACTCTTTCCTATACAATTAATTCAGCGTAAAGACAACCATTCTACATTCACAAACCCCTTTTGAAGCCGTCTTCCAAATCACACACTCGAATACCCTCATTACTAACTATGTATCCATTTTATTTTTTTTATTAACAAACACCCCATCACAAGTCATCTTTTAAACAAGCTGTTGCCGTACAGTATTGGGTCAAGTTCAAACAACCTTCTTTTCCTTGAATACAATAGGCCATTTCTATGTTTGACCTCTTTATAATTCTTTGATCTTGTGCTGAACACCCTTATAACTTGCTCCATCTTTTAACAAAACAGCCATCGACAACAATCAACCATCGGACACATTTTCCAGTCTCCTGCTCTACCGATCGCTGCATTATTCCGGAGATAATCCCGATGTGGTTAATCGCCCGAGTAACAAACAGCATCAGTGAGAACGAAGCATCAAATGTTTGACACCTGAAAGGGCCATCACTTTATTAAACTGTGATGAACTTTTTCGCACTTTGAGAAGATTTGTCATTGAGTAATAGGGAATTAAACCTTTCAGGTCAGTGGCTGGGAGATCTATGTTGTTAGGAGTTGTGGTAAATCAACACGATTTTATAATCCTTGGACAATTGTCAAACTATACTTGACACATCTGTTATGTAATGCCATTGTGGGGGCCATCAATGGTGGCTTTTCAGAAGAATTTCTTAGACGACGTTGCAGGCTGACATCACAACTGAGTCTTGTTTGTCAAGAAACTTTGTCCAGGTCCTTGGATACCGAAATGATGAGAACGATTGCATGCCGTCTTCATTAAAACTAATTGACACGTTAAATCTTTCCTGATTAAAGAATCATGATACAAGGATACGTCACTGGTTTGATAGGCATTGCTTAGAAGTTGAGGGATGACTGTATTAAAGAAGTTGTTATCCAAAAAATTGTGTCTATCTTGTGATACATCACTTAATAAGAATAAGAATATAAAAAAATGTTTGGATATTCTGACTTTTCATTCAAATACTATCGAAAGCTATTTGACTGTGTATTGATAGGCCCTAGTCGCTAACCATTATAACAGTGATCATGTCAGCTTTAGACAAATGTCACTACGGCACGATTCTCATGACCACATTGTACAATCGACATTTTGGATGACACTCAGTCAATGTCCTAGACAATGAACCAATCGGAAACTGAGATTAATAACTAAATATAAATATAGTGAGTGAGTGAGTTGGGTTTAACACCGCTTTTAACAGTATTCCAGTTATATCACGGCGTGTCAGCTTAATGTGGGAGGAAAGCCCGAAGTGATGCAGGTCTTAGACGTTTACCACTTCGGTGAAACCCATGAGCACGGGTATGGTGCTGACAAACCTAGAAACATAATCGGGGCGAACCGGGATTCGAACCCACAATCATAGGTTTCTGGCGTGTCCAAGGGACGCAACTCTGCACAGCGAATCAGGGCGCCTTAGACGACTGGGCCACCCGTGTCCCCAAATGTAAATATAAATTTTATTTCATCTTCAATTCAAATTAAGGTATTCAAATCTAAATAACTGATATATGACATGTGCATTTCAGATGACTTAGGGTAGGGGGTGGTGGGTGAGGTGTTTGGGATGAGGTGTTGTGAGGGAGGGTGAGATTGAGGCGTAGTCGGGGATGGGGGTGAGGTGTTTGGGATGAGGTGTGGTGAGGGAGGGTGAGATTGAGGCATGGTCGGGGATGGGGGTGGGGTGTTTGGGATGAGATGTGGTGAGGGAGGGTGAGATTGAGGCGTGGTCGGGGATGGTGGGTGAGGTGTTTGGGATGAGGTGTAGAGAGGGAGTGGTTGGGGATGGGGGTGAGGTGTTTGGGATGAGGTGTGGGAAGATTGAGGGTTACAGTTAGGGTGAATGGGGATCAAGTTTTAGAGTCGCAGTGGAAGAGTAGGTGGGTCGGGGTGTGTGATGTCTTCAGATGATAAAGACATTCACCCCACCCACCACTTTTCTCCACAAAGACTCCCAATTACGAGCTAGTTATGTAAGTAAGTACTCCTATATTCAGGTGGGTGGCTCCCTACCCTCTGCTCCCGGGGGCAGGGGATTCACATTGTGCCCAGGGGCCAGTCATACCTACAGTGTCCAGCAGGTCCATTCAGGGGACGTATTCATCCCCACAGTCCCCGCTGTGAGGTGACCAGGGTCACACTTACCTGGAGGAAGTGTGATGAACATGTCAGGGACCTCATGTATTGTGCTATGGCAGCCTGATCTAAACTCTGAACCAGCATGTCATTACACGTGTGAGAACAGTTTATAAGATTATCCACTGCACCAAAGGAGTTGATGCTGATAAGTCTGGGTCCCATAGCTCTACAACTATCATAAGCCTACCGGTATGTTAAAGTAGGGGCGGTCGGGTAGCCTAGTGGTTAAAGCGTTCGCTCGTCACGCCGAAGACCCAGGTTCGATTCCCGACATGGGTACAATGTGTGAAGCCCATTTCTGGTGTCCCCCGCCGTGATATTGCTGGAATATTGCTAAAAGCGGCGTGAAACCATACTCACTCACTCACTATGTTAAAGTATGGGAGTTACGATCACCTTAGCGCTAAGATTGCTTTGTGCAACGAGGCCCTGGTCTTTGGAATGGAGGTGAGGTGAGGTGAAATTGGGTTTAACGTCGCGTCCAAGATTATTGCACTTATATAGCGACGTGCATGCACGTGTGTGTGTGGCTGCTTGTACTAGTACGGACTGATGCCGATTTATAGTGCTAGCACACTGAGATACCATGCTGCAGTTTAACATGAATACCTCACTCAGTATACTGACTCCGAGCCGACCAGTCCTTGCTTTAACCCCTTAATGCCGAGCGCCAGACAGGGTAAAAACAAGTACCATCTTTTAACGTCTTTTGGTACCACACATAACATTTTGAGACAGATTTCAAGGACCAAGTTAATACCTCGGCTTTTCTATGAGATCGGATTATCTACAGTCATATAAGGTACTTGTTCTTACAGCGACGACACTTTCCTTGATCATACATAAGAAGCTTGTGATAATGTTTAAAGCTACCGGTACATATTTATTGAAAACCGTTTAAAAAGGTTTTTCTCATAATTATGATTCAATACTTGTTCTTACAGTGACGACACTTTCCTTGAGCATACATTAGATGTTTGTGATAATGTTTAAAGCTACCGGTACATATTTATTGAAAACCGTTTAAAAAGGTTTTTCTCATAATTATGATTCAATACTTGTTCTTACAGCGACGACACTTTCCTTGAGCATACATTAGATGTTTGTGATAATGTTTAAAGCTACCGGTACATATTTATTGAAAACCGTTTAAAAAGGTTTTTCTCATAATTATGATTCAATACTTGTTCTTACAGCGACGACACTTTCCTTGATCATACATCATGCTTGTGATAATGTTTAAAGCTACATTTTTATTGAAAACAATTAAATAAAGTGAACCTCTTGTGGAATATATGCTACTCAAAAGAAGTTAAAGAACACCTGATTCTTTCATATTGCAATTTAATCTGATTAACTTTAGTCGTACGAAAAGATTGTTTATTCTTTAACTTCTTTTGAGTAGTATAGATTCATACAAGACAAAAATAGATTAGATAATTAATTATTCTGAATGATATTGTAAAATGTAATCTGACCCTTATGGGTTTTTTATATTAAATATCAACAATTGTAGAAAAAAAGGAGTGAGTGAGTTAGTTTTGATTTTACGCCGCTTGTAGCAATATTCCAGCAATATCATGGCGGGGGACACCAGAAATGGGCTTCACACATTGTACCCATGTCGGGAATCGAACCCGGGTCTTCGGCGTGACGAGCGAATGCTTTTACCACTAGGCTACCCGATTGCCCTTGAAAAAAGGAGAAAATCACTCTGGAAAATGTTAGTTTTGCTACTTCATTGACATGTTAGTATAATTTCTACCAAAGAAAAAATAGCTGAAATATTGCTGAGAGCGACAAACAAGACATTTTGATATAAAAAAATATATATCAATAAATTTAAAAAAATAAAATCAATTGGAGCCCAGAACAAAATTAATTTAACAAAAAAATGATTGATTATAAAAACATAACTAATCTCAAGAAATGTACATCAAAATCCATTCTCACCATCAATCACTCCAAACTACCATGAAATAGACCCACGTCCAATTGAACTGAAATACCTCTGAAACAGACATACCCCATTTGCTAACATCACACAAACACAAATTGATCATTTTGATCACTCTCAGTACCTATAAAACAAATCATGCTGAACGACATGAGTCTGTTTGTTGAAAACCATGTCTTGTAGTTATACAACGTCAACCGATCAGAGCAATATATTCCGCCCACTCGTGTGATAATAGGTGTCATGCTGTTAACCTACCTGTGGGCTCTGGAGTATCTTTCCGAGTAGAAGATAATACAGGTTCTAGGTACAAAGCAATAAACAAGTCTTAAAATACTACTTTCCTGCTTTACAAAGCAATAAACAAAATACTATGTTCCTGCTTTACAAAGCAATAAGTCTCAAAATACTACTTTCCTGCTTTACAAGGCAATGAATAAAATACTACTTTCCTGCTTTACAAAGCAATGAACAAAATACTACTTTCCTGCTTTACAAAGCAATAAGTCTCAATATACTACTTTCCTGCTTTACAAGGCAATGAACAAAATACTACTTTCCTGCTTTATAAAGCAATGAACAAAATACTACTTTCCTGCTTTACAAAGCAATAAGTAACAATATACTACTTTCCTGCTTTACAAAGCAATGAACAAAATACTACTTTCCTGCTTTACAAAGCAATAAGTCTCAAAATACTACTTTCCTGCTGTGAACAGAGGGATGCACGGTTGAGATGTATATCCTGCTGTTTGTAGGGCACCTATGATGTTCATAAATGAAGATCAGGGTTTATCTTCAGAGCTGTATATGCATTTTGTAAATTAATCTTAAGTACAGAGTCCAGTTCCAGAAAGCAATTTTAGCGCTAGGATGAGAGTAACTTCTAGGGCTGGGACGAGTCCAAATTTACTACTGTCATCTCTTATCCGGAATCACATGGGGGGATTGTGTTAGGGAAGGGGTAGATTGTATGAGGGAGGGGGTGGATTGTATGAGGAAGGGGGTGGATTGTATGAGGCAGGGGGTGGATTGTATGAGGAAGGGGGTGGATTGTATGAGGGAGGGTTGGGTATGTATGAATGAAGGGGTGGGTTCTATAAAGGGGTGGTGGGGGGGGGGGGGGGGGGCACAAGTGTGAAGGGCAAGTCTCTGACCCTGGGGCAAGATACGAGTACAAAATGCCGAGCAAAGTGGAGACATCGACGCTCCAGACAACAATTATCTCCCTTGGAGGCCAAGCATTAGATTTGACATGGTTGAGTTGTGAGTAACATCAGAATTCCATTTGAATATTCATGAAGCAAAATGATGTATGTGTCGTATCGGTATATATTTCAACAAACAAATATTCTAATGTTTCTCAAATCACCTTCAGTTAATAGGTTTGTTTCCTTTAGCGAGTACATAGATAGTATCATGTCTTCATGAGTGGGCACTTTCCGTATTAACATATTTACTGCTGTACAGCTGCTTGTTTTCCCACTTGGTCACACAGGTGATGTCACCAGCGTGGGATCAAACGATCTTGTCGTCTTCATCACCCATCGGTCATCTGACATGTTTCTAAAGTGAGGTTTAAATCTACGCTGATTCCATATCAGAATAACTTTTACTTACAAACATATTTTCTTCTTTTCATTCCAACAACGCACTGAGAAGATACTCAACTCATTAGTTTGTAATTGTAGCGGCCATAAAAGTTCCGAATCCCGTAATGGGATTCGAACCACGGACCTTCTGATCAGAAGTCGGATGCCTTGTCCATATGACCAAAGAGGTTAACCCCGTCAGCAATCTGACAAGGTAAGGATGTCATCTGTGGGATGACTCCACGCCCTGCTACATAATGATGAGATCAAGTTTGGCCACAATGTTTCCCTTCTGTGACGTCACACGAGATTGTTGGTACTTGTACAGCATAGTAGTGTCTGTCAACAGATTATGTTTGTTTGTTTGTTTGTTTGTTTGTTTGTTGTCTCCTGCACTCATCGACATTCCAGCTTTATGACATCGGTCTGTAAATAATCAAGTTCATACCAGACAATCCAGTGATTGACATCATGAGCATTAATTTACGTATTTGGGATATGATACATCATCCGAGATAGCGAGTCCGAACAAAAGATATTTTACAAGCCACTGTCAATTCTGGGTGAGAATTAGTCGACGATGGTGTGACACGGTACCCCGACAGAGTAGACTGTTGCTCATGATATCAATCACTGGATTGTCTGGACTTGATTATTTACAGACTGTTTACAGAGTTGGGCGTTAAAGAAGACAAAACATGTTTTTTAAATCAGTTTGATTAAGCGTCATTAGCTATATATAAGTTGATCGCAAATATGGGAATACAAGACAATTAAAGATGCTGAGGATATATTTTACTTGCTTTGATAAGTGTTGATTTATTTTACATCAGTAGTCAACAAACAATCAGTCAAAGCCAAGATTATAATAAGGAAAAAGCTAACACAACCAACACAAAGGCAAACGGCAATTAAACAACATTTTGCATGGTGTCCTCAAGCGTAGCTCATTAATCGGCCATGGTACAGTGAATTGTTCTGCCACTTTGGTTTTGGGTTCATATATTTCTGTTCGTTCCTGCATAATTTGAGAGTAGCAATTTGCACAGAAAATGAAATTATCCAAGAAATAGTTTGTGTTGATTAATTGTTTGTGTGTAGCATATCATCAGCCCATCCAGACCAGGTTCTAACGTAGGTCTTCAGCAACCCATGCTTGGCTCCCCCGTGAAGATCCGGGGTAGAATAGGTCTTCAGCAACCCATGCTTGCCGTAAATGGCGACTTTGCTTGTCGTAAGAGGCGACTAACGGGATCGGGTGGTCAGGCTCGCTGACTTGGTTGCTGCATGTCATCGTATCCAAATTGCGTGGATCGATGCGCATGACGTCAATCACTGGATTGTCTGGTCCAGACTCGATTATTTACAGACTGCAGTCCTATAGCTGGAATATTGCTGAGTGTGGCGTAAAACAACAAACCAACCAACCAACCAGGTTCTAGCGTAATTTTCGACTATAATGCATTTGGGTGTTGTCACGTGACCCAGTTTGGAAACCAAAACATGTTATAGATATATGGAAAGCTCTTAGAAATGTGCAATCGACGCTATCACAAAAATGAACAAGTATTTGTCACAGAGTGACGAAATATACCCCGCCTGTACACCATAGTACCAAATATGAAGACAATCCAGCGATTAGTTCTTGAGATATTGTGGCAACACCGTTTTCCAACTCCAAAAACAGATTTGCCTGCTGTGACCTTGAAAATGGGGTCAAGGTCACCAAATCTGACAGGTGTATGCGGTGTCTGTATATACACTATAGTTCCAAATATGAAGACAATCCAGCGATTAGTTCTTGAGATATCGCGGCAACACCGTTTTCTAACTCCAAAAGCAGATTTGCCTGCTGTGACCTTGACAATGGCGTCAAGGTCACCAAAACCGACTGGTGTCTGCGGTGTCTGTATATACACCATAGTTCCAAATATGAAGACAATCCAGTGTTTAGTTCTTGAGATATCGCGGCAACACCGTTTTCCAACTCCAAAAGCAGATTTGCCTGCTGTGACCTTGAAAATGGGATCAAGGTCACCAAAACCGACTGGTGTCTGTGGAGTCTGTATATACACTATAGTTCCAAATATGAAGACAATCCAGTGTTTAGTTCTTGAGATATCGCGGCAACACCGTTTTCCAACTCTAAAAGCAGATTTGTCTGCTGTGACCTTGAAAATGGGAACAAGGTCACCAAAACCGACTGGTGTCTGCGGAGTCTGTATATACACCATAGTTCCAAATATGAAGACAATCCAGTGTTTAGTTCTTGAGATATCGCGGCAACAAACAGGTGGGACGTACGGACGGTCGTGAATACTATATCCCCCGCTTCGCGCTTTCGCGCGGCGGGGGATAATCAAAACCACCTAAAAAATTACTTAATAGCCATTTGAAGTTTAAAAATTAAAAAAATCAGTGATTTTTAACCGTCTATCTGTAACCCCTTATACTCCAAGACCAATGGCGAAAACCCCTCAGAGTATGGTATCTGTGGAAAGAGCAGACGCCGGGCGGACAAAGACAGGCGGTGGAGGAAATGGGACAAAGAATCAAAAAAAAGAGGAAAAAGAGGAAAAAGAGGAAAAAGAAAGACATCCAGGCACTTAGGTATCCACTCGAGTTATCTGTCCCAGCCCTACCACGCACATAAAAAGCGCATATTAATACTCGATAAATCTTTTTCTACACTATGAATCATAAATAACTTCTATTCTAATCTATTTTGAAACCCTGAAACGTGCAACATAGATCGTGTTAGGTAGGCAGAGCATGTATACTGTTTTATTGGTCATCTACCCCCTACGACTCGACTTTCGTTAAACCACTGATCATCTATAACGCTCATCAATTATTTGGACCCCGAAGGTAGCGTTGTAGCGAGGGATCACTGTACATTTAAGCTGGCCGAAGTGAGTGCAGACTGTTCCCCAAGATCCAAGGGCATTTTTTAGATCCTCAGGGTATTACCTGTGTGACGAGAAACTAGTATAATATTTGACCTATTTCAAGGGATTCATCTTGGTACTTCAGATACAAACCCAATTCCAAAAATATTTGTTGTAACTCCCGTTTGTCCTGAGGAGCAACGCCACACATCATCCATCAGAAACATTACCTTAGAAATTCTTTTTTCATTTTCCCCCGATAAAGTTTTTGTTGTGCTAATCCTCCATTTTTGACAACGAAAACCATTAAACAAATACTCAATTTGCTGCGGCCATACTTTAAAAGATAATATATGTATAGAGACATACACCTTCACAGCACACATCATTGACACTTGATGCGAAGGTCGCCGGGTCAATACGTAAGTGTCCGTCTCTTCTCCTTGCCAGTGTTTGGCACCGCGGGGGTCGATCGTTACCTTGTAACATCGTAACCTCAAATAAAGCACCCCTTCAGCATCTCAATATAGCATTACCCAACATCCCAAAGCCACCATCCTAGAATGGCTGAAAAGCAATAAACCCTCTTTATAACAACACACTTGGGAGACGTTATGTACGCCATTACATGATTCCATAAAAACACTTTTATTGCAAATATCATCCTAATTTTACAGCTAATATGATTTTATGGAAATTATTAATTTAAAAAAGAAATTGTTAAAGAAGGAGTTATATTGAGGGGGAGCAGGACTTAGAGTAAAATGAAATTATGTTGTATTAGAAAATGTTTCGGATTATGAATTTTATCATTTTCAATATGGGATATGAGAACACAGTAAAGCCGCCATTGTACAGCTTAATCTCGCTTAAGACCGAGAACTGTAATTCAAAGCAAAGTACACTTAAATCTAGTGAACATCTGCAATTATCACCTTGGGCAAGAGGACGGACTATACGTATCTATTCATGCGATTATCATTATTACCTGGTGAGGCTGGTTAAATCATTCTGGAGGGTACATTTATTTATTTATTGTCACGATTAATAAAAGTTTTGTCAGGTGAGGACCCGAGTGCAACAATTTCCACAAAGTGGTTAATGTTCACAGGCAGCTACTTCATGGCATCAGTAGCAGTGAGTTAAAGTACCATATTTCCTCTAATAGACACCCTGGCACATATTCTTTAAACAAGTAATGGAAGCATGACGCTAATTACGAGAACTGGTGCTTAACATTTCAGCTACGGTGTTGCATAAGCTGGTCACTCATAAAATGACATACAATAGAATTTCATGTTCTTGATATACATTTTATTTCAAGTAAGAGCAAATGTGAACTTGTAACATAAAACTGCAACAAAAATATGACCCCTTGTTTCTTAGCCGTTTACTCTAAATCTAACGTACTGGTGCTTGTTTGAGACCTGGGTACCAGCACAAAGTTACCTTAGCGCTATGACTGTCGTAAGTCTATGTTAAGGTATGGGAACTACGATCGCCTTAGCGCTATGACTGTCGTAAGTCTATGTTAAGGTATGGGAAGTACAATCACCTTAGCGCTACGACTGTCTTAAGTCTATGTTAAGGTATGGGAACTACGATCGCCTTAGCGCTACGTCTGTCGTAAGTCTATGTTAAGGTATGGGAAGTACAATCACCTTAGCGCTACGACTGTCTTAAGTCTATGTTAAGGTATGGGAAGAATGATCACCTTAGGGCTACGACTGTCGAAAGTCTATGTTAAGGTATGGGACGTACAATCACTTTAGTGCTACAACTGTCGTAAGTCTATGTTAAGGTATGGGAAGTACGATCACCTTAGCGCTATGACTGTCGTAAGTCTATGTTAAGGTATCGGAAGTACGATCACCTTAGCGCTACCACTGTCGTCAGTCTATGTTAAGGTATGGGATGTACGATCACCTTAGCGCTATGACTGTCGTAAGTCTATGTTAAGGTATCGGAATTACGATCTCCTTAGCGCTAAGATAGCTTTGTACAACAGCACCCTGGCACTTATTGTGATGTACACTGCTTCTTACCCTGCTCTTATATTGGAGGCCATCCTCTATTAGAGAACTAGCTCTTTTTAGAGGAAATCTGGTACTTTCATGCTGGTGTCAGATTATTCCAGTTTTATCACTGCAGTCTGTAAATCAATAATTACGTCAGGGGTAAGCCCTCGGGGTATCAACCAGCTCACCATTGTGACCAACAAATCCACATTATAGTTACTGTATTCGACGTAATAAGCGCCCAGGGTGCTCTCAAAATTAGAAATAAGGGTCTCTTATTAGAATATAATTTTGGTGAAAGAGTCGAAAGATCGTAAATTTTATTGTTTCTGCTGACAGCCTGAAATGATACAAAAGAAAAGTCTGTGCGTATTATACACGACAGATATATTTTTCCAGAATTTAATTGCCCGTAATTAAGGGTGCATATGACACACGAGTGCGTATTATACATGAATAAATGTACACGAATTGTGTACATTGATCAGTCGGAAGGGTGGTAATTTGGATTGTTCACTAGCCAAAATATTGGCAAATATGGCCGTGGGCGTTTATCAGAGGTGGGCGCTTATTATGTCGAATACGGTATCTGTTTTTTTCTGAATATTTCAGATTATGGCAAGTCATACAGTCACTGGTGTTTTATGAATGGAGAATCTCACAAGTGTCTTTTGATATCCCATATATCAACACCAGTGGATAAACGTTTAAAACCCAGAGGTTTGCCGGGAACTTTTAAACTTTTATTGTCTCATGTTGAGATATCTGATCTCAAAAGACAGAGGGGGGTTCTACTATCACTTTCATTCTTCCATTTTTTTCAGTTTGTTAACAGTATTAACCAGTATTTTGAGTGTAAAAAATATAGATAACAAACTTCAGTGGCAGTGATAAGTGATGTCCATTGATTGTGATGTCATGGTAACCATGGTCACAAGGTACTACAAAGCAGTGTGATGCAATTTACTATAGTGATATTGCCCGGGGGGATATTACTTGATATCACCCAAGGGATATCTCTTGCAGAAGCCAGTTTTGGAGGATAAATCAATATTTGGTATTTTGGCAAGTGTAAGTGTGGCAGTGTTCCTATAATAACTTTTTAACAGGTATCTGTGGTAACATTTGTCAAAATTAGAGCAATGGCTTTTTTTTTAACACCACACTGATCAATATTCCAGGTTTATGATGAAAGTCTGTAAATAATCGAGTCGGGACCAGATATTCCAGTGATTGACATCATGAACATCTACACAATTCAGATACGATGACATGCATCAAGGTGAGGTGAAGGTGAGGTGAAGGTGAGGTGAAATGGGGTTTAACATCGCGTCCAAGATTATTGCACTTATATAGCGACGTGCATGCACGTGTGTGTGGGGGGGTGTGGCTGCTTGTACTAGTCCGGACTGATGCCGATTTATAGTGCTAGCTCACTGAGATACCATGCCGCAGTTTAACATGAATACCCCACTCAGACACAGTATACTGACTCCAAGCCGACCAGTCCTTGTTTTAGCCCCTTAATGCCGAGCGCCAGACAGGGTAACAACAAGTACCATCTTTTAACATCTTTTGGTATGACCTTCCACTCTCCGGGCGGACGCTCTACCACTAGACCACGGCGGCTGTCTACATGCATCAAGCAAGTCAGTAAGCCTGACCATCCGATCCCCTTAGTCGCCTCTCAGGACAAGTAAAGGTTAAAACAATGGCTAACAATACATGTTTTTAGTATTATGAAATAATAAAAGGGTGTTGCTTAACATTTCTTTCGGTGTATATTTGTTAATGAAATCATTAATTTCTCATTCAGTACCAACTCCACCCAACAACAAACATAATCTGAGCAGACAGCAAGGACGGAAGTTACGCCAGGCGTGTTAGATAATAATGTGGTTCCTGGTTCCGCTAATGACCTCAACTCCAGACATAGAACAAGCAGAATATCACCTGAACACTTCCCCACCATTGTGTGGCCGCCATGTGCCATGAGTCTGGACATGACAGTCTGCATGTCGTGCGCCACACATTCTGGCCCGCCACACAATAGCCAATCACTCACTGTCTTGTTATTCACTGCGACACTATTGTTTGTGCGAGACTGCCACTAGTATGGTCTATTGTTCATAGAGTGCATCTCTTGCTATGACAGCTAGGTATCTGCAGGTTTAACCTCATCAGATTCCAATTATTTCCAGGTCAACTTGTGACCTCTGAGACCAGAACAGGTCCTGGTTGATTGTATTAGCGTTCAAGTGAATGAATAACATCTCCTAAAAAATACATACCTTTCGCTAATTTGCTAAAAAAAATCATTAATCACAATTAGAGAAAAGGACCGATCATTTATCTTCATATTTTTTTGTTCCAGAAAAATTATTATATTAGTCATTTTTGTACAATTGCATTTTTATGGCAGGACCCTTTTCTTTAACACCTGGTGTCACAACAGCGATCCATTCATCACTATTCTGTTTTTTTAGGTCCAATGGAATCTGTTTCAGCAGATAATCAAAACTGATTATTTTCTGGCGATGGTTTGAATCCGAGGAACATATATTTCCTATCTTGCTGACTGCCGACTAAGGCAAGGTGAATATCACTCACACTAAAAACACAGACATTTGTCAAAGTAAATTAAATGTTTAAAGATGCATAAAAACAATGCATTACAACTGTAAAATATATAGAGAATCTCACCCGAGTGTCTTTTGATATCAAATATATCAACACGAGTTGATAAAAGTGGGAAAACTCCGAGGCTTGCCAAGGATTTTTTTCCACTTTTATCAATGAGTGTTGATATATTTGATATCAAAAGACACGAGGGTGAGATTTTATTTATCACCCAACATCATTCTTCCAACTTTTTCAGTTTGTAGAAAGTAATAAGCAGTGTCTTAAGTGTAAAAAGTACTGCTAACAGCTTCAGTAGCAGAGCCATTAATGATGTCATTTGATTGTGACGTCATGGTAACCAATGACGTCACAATGGTCTGCAAAGCATTGTCATGCAATTTCATTGCAGCGATATCTACAGTGTAGATATCGTTTGATCTCACCCAAGTGATATCTCCTGTGGGAGCCAGTTTTGGATGATAAAACATCCTGACAATACACATGAACATTTATCAAAACGTTAATTAACCCATTCATCTCCTGAACAGAGACCAAAGAATGTTCACCTGTTGTTTCAGACAGGTGTGAAAAAAATCATAACTATCAAATGACAATGAGAAATAGACACCTCCCTGAGAGTGACATGTGATCAACGACGCCATAAGGCAACATACCCTTTCTCATCCTCATCACTTATAAGTCAATTATGGACCAAATCCCAGACATCTATCATAAACATAATCATATTTCAAACACCACCTGCCCATGGATAGACTTACAAATTCCAAGAGCCTGTCCAAATTTGTCACTCAAAATTAATCCCATGCCTGCCCCCTAAACTGAAGGTCCTGAAGTCAATGGAGAGTCCTATCTTTATGATCCCGCAACCTACAAGTCAAAACTATCAGCTGTCTAATTCTGTTGATCAAAAACATTTTTCTTCATCTGATACGAATCTCGACAATGCAGACTAGGGGACATATTATTATTAATCCCGGGGATGATATCAGCTCAGGAGAAACATGGAGGGATTAATGACAGAGGTGAAATAACACATTATTCACGCCCTGCGATAAACACCGGACATCATAAACACCCTGGTATTTCAGAGCGAATACGTCTCGTATCACACCACTGTCTGACCGATCTGATGACCAGGTGCATTGTCCGGCCAACTGCCCGCCACCTCTACCCACAATGCACTTCACAATGGAGGGACAATGGACATGAGTGACCATGATATGGGGGACAGTTTGACCAAGGCTGTGGAGAATGTAGATGGGGATGGTGTCGGTGTGTCCAATATGGGCTCCACAAGGAGAGCCTGAGGCACTCTGTCAGGCATCCTGTGTCTGGCACACACATGTGATTGTCTGGTCAGGGGTCAAGGTCTGTCTGGGTGCAGACAAATTATGATGTGTGAGGGTGGTGATGGCTGGAAGATGGTAGATAGGGTGATGAGAGTTTTAGTCTGGTACGGTCTGACATCAAACTGGAGGAGGAGAGGGTGGGGTGGAGAGAGGGGGTGGGGGTGGGGGTGGGGGATGGGGGTAAGAGGTGAGGGTGAGGGTGAGGGTGGGGGTGGGGGTGGGGGATGGGGGTAAGAGGTGAGGGTGGTGATGGCTGGAAGATGGTAGATAGGGGGATGGGAGTTTTAGTCTGGTACTGTCTGACATCAAACTGGAGGAGGAGAGGGTGGGGTGGAGAGAGGGGGATGGGGGTAAGAGATGAGGGTGTGTGGGTAAAATGGGGGTGGTATGGAGGGATGTAGTGTGGTGGGGTGCTGTGGGGTGCAGTGGGGTGTTCTCTCTCCCAGACCCTTGAAAACAAGCATGAAACACTCATATCCCCACCAATGTCCGGTTGCTATGGAAGCCCGAAAAAATAAATTTTGAAAAAAATATCAAAAGGCACCAGTTTACCACTAAACTTATCTATGTGCCAAGTTTGGTGAAGAAATTTTGTACGGTTTTCAAGATCTGTTCCGGAAACGAGCACTTCCACCATTTTCAGTCTGGTCAATGGCGTTGCCATGGAAACTCAAAAAAATAAATTTTGGAAAAATCCCAAACTATCAAAAGGCACCAGTTCACCACTGTGGGTGTGGAGTGTGGGTGTGGATGTGGAGTGTGGGTGTTGAGTGTGGGTGCAGAGTGTGGGTGCGGAGTGTAGGTGCAGAGCGTAGTGTCTCATGCAGACTTAGTATTGTGCCATGACGGGAATTTTTTTTAATTCATTTTTACTAAAAGCCTTGGCAAGTCTTGATGAAACTAAAGCAAGTCATGTTTGCACAGCAAAGAAGGAAAAGTATGACTGAAAAAAATAAATTACAATTATTTTAAAGAAATGTTTTCAAAAAGTGTTAGTCTAATACAGACCCTGAAGACAGACAGTACTTCTTCATTTCCCTCGGGACTCCTTTCTATTATATAACGATAAAGGAGGAAAAAACAGAAAACAATTTAAAATATTTCTTTCTTTAACAAAACTTGAAACAGTAGGACAAGGAAGTCATGCTCATGTGCTAGAATTATTCTGCAGGGTAACAACGATTAAGTCAATTCCCAAACAAAGACACGGCAGTGAATAAGTCAGGCTTTCATAGTGTAATGAAGATATAATAGTCAGTATAATCAAGTAATAAATACCCATAAAATTCCACAGAATAAAGGGACGATGGGGTAGCTCAGTGGATAACGCGTTCGCTTCACACCCCAAAGGCCTGAGTTTGATTCCCCACATGGGTACGATGTTTGAGCCCATTCCTGGTGTCCCCACCATGATATTGCTGGAATATTGCTAAAGCGGTGTAAAACCATACTCACTCACAGAATAAAATGATGTCTCCCAGAGCAAAACCCAGCTGACAGACCCTGATACAAATATATATCAAATACAGCCCAGGCAAGTCTATAATGTTTGGCAAGTCTAGATCACTGCAGTATCAGAAAATGAAGAGAGTCACTGGGCTCCCTTTCATTATATTTTTATTAAGATAAATGAACAACTGTTTTTTCTGTACGATATGTTCATTTCAGAGACTAGATGTTAGTCTACTCTATGACCAGGCAAACATACTTCCTATCAACCGTTCCCTTGAGGTGAGTGACGTGAAATGGGGTTTAATGTTGCGTCCAAGATTATTGCACTTATATAGCGATGTGCATGCACATGTGTGCGTGCGTGTGTGTGTGTGTGTGTGTGTGGCTGCTTGTACTCGTCCGGAGTGATGCTGATTTATAGTGCTAGCCCACTGAGATACCATGCCGCAGTTTAACATGAATACCCCACTCAGACACAGTATACTGACTCTGAGCCAACCAGTCTTTGTTTTAGCCCTTTGATGCCAAGCCTGACAGGGTAACAACAAGTACCATCTTTTAACGTCTTTTGGTATGACGCGGCCCGGGATCAAACCCCAGACCTTCCACTCTCCGAGCAGACACTCTACCACTAGACAAAAGAGGTGGCCCATTCCCTTGTGAGATGTTAACGCCTGACACAAGTATTACTCAAAACTAATAAACATACCTCCATTTTCAACATATTCCTCTAATCAGAAAATTGTTAATTAGAAATGTTTCACAGGTCAGCCAAGTAATCGCCCTCATCTGCCAACTATTGCCGATGTAATTACTGATATGTCAAAGTTCGGCAAGTCCTACCACATATAGCGTGGACCATCCGGACCAGATGTGGCCAACATCATCATCACAAACATGTTTAACACACCTTTAGGTCATCACAGGTGAGACTGGACAATGGGATGGACGGATACGGTCCGAGCACTCATTGTCGGAGTCCACTTCAAAGAGCAGAGATAATGGACCAGACCTTTGTGTTATCCAGGCCACCCATTAATTAATGTTTCTCTCAATTCATGACTGATATTTCATTATCTTCATCAAAGGATTTCATCAGCACTTGGAAGTGATTCTTCCCAGGGGAAGATTTAGGATTTTCATTTTTAAAAAGTTGATGGATGTTTAGGAGTAAGTTATATAAAGATTTGAGGATTGAAGAGAGACATCAGATTGTTTTCATCTCATATTTATAGAAAATGAACATGTTTTTGTGTATAATGAGAAACATCCTCCTCCCACCCCCCTCAAACCATCCATCCTCCACCCCCAGTGATCTTACCCCCTCATCCTTCTACCTACCCTACTACCCAAACCAAACCTCACCCTTTGTCCCCTTACCTTTCTCTGACAACTTCCCCTCTCACCCCCCTCCCTCCACCCCAGTGATCTTACCCCCTCACCCTTCTACTTACCCTACTACCCAAACCAAACCTCACCGTTTATCCCTTAACTTTCTCCAACAACGTCTCCTCTCACCCCCCTCAAACCACCCACCCTCTACCCCCAGTGATCTTACCCCCTCACCCTTCTACTTACCCTACTACCCAAACCAAACCTCACCCTTTGTCCCCTTACCTTTCTCTGACAACTTCCCCTCTCACCCCCCTCCCTCCACCCCAGTGATCTTACCCCCTCACCCTTCTACTTACCCTACTACCCAAACCAAACCTCACCGTTTGTCCCCTTACCTTTCTCCAACAACTTCCCCTCTCACCCCACTCAAACCACCCACCCTCCACCCCCAGTGATCTTACCCCCTCACCCTTCACCCTACACCACTACCCCAACCAAACCTCACCCTTTGTCCCCTTACCTTTCTCCAACAACTCCCCCTCCCACCCCCTCAAATCACCCACCATCCACCCCAAGCGATTTCACCCCTTACCTACCCTTACCCACTTTCCTGTATCAAAGACATGACCTTACCAATCCCTCCATAAATCACACTGATGCCGTCCCTTACCCAAATCACCATGACGACTGTCCTCCTATTTTCTTGCTGCAATATTGCTGTGATGACTGCAACTGCCAAAATGTTGTAAAAATGACACTAACCCCCCAAAAGTGATAAACTTCTTGAAACATCTACATTAAGATGCACATTAAGTCGATAACATTTCCCTTCTTTTCAAAACACCGAAAAAAAATCTTCTCCATACAAACACCTAAAGAGAAATGTACATCACTCTTTTCACTCTCATCACCAAAGTTTCACAATACATTTGAAAATGATCAAACAATTGAAAGGCCATTTGATCAACCTGCTTTAGAAAACAAGTCTATCACCTCTAGACTAAGCATCATCAAACAGCCATATCGACAAAGCCTACCCACTTCCACAGCGATGATTATGTAAATGATGTAGTACCCAACAGCTTCATCAACACATTGCATTTTCTACACCGCCGACCATGCAGACCAAATGTCTTGAGCCATTGCAAAGTACCGCCGTCATTGTTTCACAATAACAATAGCATCATGGGCAATATATACACGATAATTTTATGGACAGGGACTTAAAGAGCAAGTCGAGGTACCCTGGGGTAAATTAGCCTTGAGTGGGATCCCTTCAGGTGGGTTCATGTCAAGGCTTCTTCCTGCCGGATGGAAGTAGAGTCGGTTGAGTGGACAGTAGTATCATGGTCAGTGGGCCTGACAGCAGTTGAATGGACAGTAGTGTGGTCAGTGGAATGGAGGGAACATTGCTGAGTGGGTGGTAGATATGACGGCAATTTCCAGCCACTTTTCAGCAATGACAGCAACAATTCAGCAATGACAGCAACAATTCAGCAATGTCAGCAACAATTCAGCAATGTCAGCAACAATTCAGCAATTTTCAGCAACAATTCAGCAATGTCAGCAACAATTCAGCAATGACAGCAACTATTCAACAATGACTGCAACAATTCAGCAATGACAGCAGTAATTCAGCAATGACCGCAATAATGCAACAATAACAACAACAATTTAGCAAAGACATCAACAATTCAGCAATGACAGCAGCCTTATCAACATGTATTTACCAACTGCAACTTGACAGCAACATTTCAACAACTAGTGTACTTACAGCAATTTTGCAGCAACTACGAAAACTTACAGCAAGATTTCTACAGCAACTTTTTAGCTAGTCTGTCAAACAAATATATCCAATACAGTCCCTGCAAGTCTATAATTGTGGGCAAGTCTAGATTACTGTCATACAGACCCTGAAACAAATATATCCAATAAAGCCCATGCAAGTCTATAATAGTGGGCAAGTCTAGATTACTGTCATACAGACCCTGAAATAAATATATCCAATACAGCCCATGCAAGTCTATAATAGTGGGCAAGTCTAGATTACTGCAGTTTCAGAAAATGAAGAGAGCCTCTGCCCTTCTTTTCACAATATATTACTAAGATTTAACAACTGTTCTGTAAAGTATTTTCATTTCAGAGACTAGATGTGAGTCTACTTTTCACTAACTGCAGTCATGGTATGGCTTTATGTCCGAATTGGCATTTAGGTGCTGCGGTATCATTGAAGACGGTGTTGACTTGTAAGAATACAGAGTTATAACCAGTGTTCGAAATACCTGCCTGCCCAACCGTCCGAGACGGGTTGATTTTAACTCGGGCTGCCAGATTTTCAAATCCCCCTGCCCGACGGTCGGGTTATATTTCATATGTAAAAATATTCTAAATATTTCCGGATGATAAGCATTATTTACATTATGTATTCTAGGATATTAAATACAAATCTAACCTAAAAAGTGTTTGCTATTTCTTTTCTTGCATTACTTCATGTTCAATGAATTTGATTTAAAGTTTTAATTAAATTATCCTGAGAAACATATGATTATAGTGGGCAGGCAGGTTTTGGTCAGGGCTGGCAAGTATTTCAGCTAGCCAGTCCTGTGATCTGGCTGAATTTTTTTGGAGTTTCATACCCTGTTATAACCCATGTCAACTGTCGACATGGAGTTACCTACAGCTATATTCAATAGCATCATGGCTACTCTACACAAGATATACCCAGTAATTCAATGGAATGGATTCATAAAGAGCAAGACAAGATCACTCTGGTTTTCAATGGGATTTCTTCAGGTCAGTTCACACGAAGGTTTCGCCTGCTGGACAGAAGTAGAGCCGGTTGTGTGGACAGTAGTATCATGGTCAGTGGGCCTGACAGCAGTTGGCTGGACAGTAGTGTGGTCAGTGGAGTGTGTGGCCATTGCTTTCAGGGGACAGGGCGAGCCAGGGGGGTCCTGCTGAGTCGGATAGTTTGGTGTGGGTGGCATGAAGATTTGAAGGATTAATAGCAGCTCTGTTGTTAGACAAACATATACCCTGTGAAATATTTTATTACAAAATAAATTTTTCTCGTCTAAAATTAATATAAAATAATTTTCCTGATGGTGATTTCATAGGAACTGAGCTGACTAGAGCTGGCTAGACTTGCTTTTATATGAATCTTGGTTATGTTTTCATAAAATACATATATTTCACAGCTATGATGCGTGACTTGTCTTTTGTCTCTCTGAGTGGCTACTGACCCAGTCTGTTGTCTCTCTGAGTGGCTACTGACCCACTTTGTTGTCTCTCTGAGTGGCTACTGACCCAGTTTGTTGTCTCTCTGAGTAGCTACTGACCAAGTTTGTTGTCTCTCTGAGTGGCTACTGACCCAGTTTGTTGTTTCTCTGAGCGGCTACTGACCCAGTTTGTTGTCTCTCTGAGTGGCTACTGACCCACTTTGTTGTCTCTCTGAGTGGCTACTGACCCAGTTTGTTGTCTCTCTGAGTGGCTACTGACCCAGTTTGTTGTCTCTCTGAGTGGCTACTGATCCAGTTTGTTGTCTCTCTGAGTGGCTACTGACCAAGTTTGTTGTCTCTCTGAGTGGCTACTGACCCACTTTGTTGTCTCTGAGTGGCTACTGACCCAGTCTGTTGTCTCTCTGAGTGGCTACTGACCCAGTCTGTTGTCTCTCTGAGTGGCTACTGACCCAGTTTGTTGTCTCTCTGAGTGGCTACTGACCCAGTTTGTTGTCTCTCTGAGTGGCTACTGACCCAGTTTGTTGTCTCTCTGAGTGGCTACTGACCCAGTTTGTTGTCTCTCTGAGTGGCTACTGACCCAGCCTGTTGTCTCTCTGAGTGGCTACTGACCCAGTCTGTTGTCTCTCTGAGTGGCTACTGACCCAGTTTGTTGTCTCTCTGAGTGGCTACTGACCCAGTCTGTTGTCTCTCTGAGTGGCTACTGACCCAGTTTGTTGTCTCTGAGTGGCTACTGACCCAGTTTGTTGTCTCTCTGAGTGGCTACTGACCCAGTCTGTTGTCTCTCTGAGTGGCTACTGACCCAGTTTGTTGTCTCTCTGAGTGGCTACTGACCCAGTTTGTTGTCTCTCAGTGGCTACTGACCCAGTTTGTTGTCTCTCTGAGTGGCTACTGACCCAGTCTGTTGTCTCTCTGAGTGGCTACTGACCCAGTCTTTTGTCTCTCTGAATGGCTACTGACCCAGTTTGTTGTCTCTCTGAGTGGCTACTGACCCCTACTGTTGTCTCTCTGAGTGGCTACTGACCAAATTTGTTGTCTCTGAGTGGCTACTGACCCAGTCTGTTGTCTCTCTGAGTGGCTACTGACCCAGTCTGTTGTCTCTCTGAGTGGCTACTGATCCAGTTTGTTGTCTCTCTGAGTGGCTACTGACCCACTTTGTTGTCTCTCTGAGTGGCTACTGACCCAGTCTGTTGTCTCTGAGTGGCTACTGACCCAGTTTGTTGTCTCTCTGAGTGGCTACTGACCCAGTCTGTTGTCTCTCTGAGTGGCTACTGACCCAGTCTGTTGTCTCTCTGAGTGGCTACTGACCCAGTTTGTTGTCTCTCTGAGTGGCTACTGACCCAGTCTGTTGTCTCTCTGAGTGGCTACTGACCCAGTTTGTTGTTTCTCTGAGTGGCTACTGACCCAACTACAGCCACAACAGCAATATTCCAGCAATTGGTCAGATTGCAATATTTCAGTAACAAATAGACAAAAGTACATTTTAGCAACTACAGCCACAACAGCAACACTCCAGCATCTATAACTGGCAACAGTAGTAAGTTTTCAAGAATTGCAGCAACTTTGTTGTAAACAACAGCAACTTTTCAGCAACAAAAGCAACTTTACAGCAAATTTTCAACAACCACAGCAAGATTTCAGCAACTACAGCATAATATACTGCTTCATTCAGTCATTCAGTTTTTATGATCTACAGAAAAAGAAGAAGAAGAACATTTATTGTACAAATTTTACCCAGGACAGGATACAAAAATGGGACAGTTATAAGAACATTGGACACTTTGCACAGCAGACAACAGACACCTGTCTGGGAATTCCAAACAGTCAACTGTCCAGCCGGTCATGACGCAATGGTCACCCTGCGGGGATCCCTGCTCCTCAGAACACAACCCTTCCCCCAAACTCCCACTCCAGGCCCCCTGGGAGGGACCAGACAGTCCGTGACTCTGTAACAACAAATCATTGAGATATGTCTCCAAACAGTTCCAGAAAGACAAAACACCAGTAGAGAATAAATGAGTTTAATTCAACAAAACAAATGACTCAAGACCTGACCCCTGAGTGCTTTTGTCCAGGGCACAAAGGACATCACCCATCCCCGTCTTCCCATCCTTGTCAGGGGTTTGGTAGAACAATGGGGGACTAAATATTTCTGATTGGCTACTTGAGTAGTTTTTGCTACATGGACAATAGACTGACCATGATGCTACCATTAGTGTCGGAGTGTCTGTGCATCCCTGGCAAGCACTATTGAGGTGTCTCTTGAGACACAAGTGATTTATGGGACGAAAATGACATTTTTACAAATTGTTCAAAATTTAATTAAACCACAATATATGGGTACTTAAATGAAAGAAGAAATCCTGCTCTTTCAAATGAATGGTCAATTGATGGGCAAAGTAGGCTATCAATGCTTAAACATCAAAGAAAAATTAATTTAAGAAGCAATACATTTTGCTGTTGGTGATTTTTCTTTGGATGGAAATAATATTGTTTAAACAATTACACTTGTTCTGACAATCCTTATAGCCATTTAAATTGAAGCCCATTTTCTCCATTTGATGCAAATGGCTTCAATTTGGTGTTTCACAAAATAATTTTTAAATGGAATCTCACTTCCTCCCAATGATAAATGACGTGCAATCCAAGTTTTCAACCTGTGGTATTCTAATGGACATGGCTTAGCAGCTCACTGTCTGATTAAAGTTTCAATCTCATTACTTAAAGCTGATGCTCTTCTGGGGACGAAGCTCTGCTAATTGTTCTGGCATTAAATCAGATAAACTTCTCATTATTCAGACATGGTGAAATGATGAGGAGATTTTAGACCTCATTTAGTTTGAAATTCAAAGTCATTAACCCCTTGGTGTAGAAACACAAAAGTTTGTACCTGTTTAACATGTAAAGTGTATGCTTAGAAGAATACTTGGCTCCAACAATGGCACGTGTCTAAAGATGAATTGGTGTACTCATGCCAGCTTATGAACCATCCAAAAGAATGGTCAAGTCTTGTTACAAGCCAGGACTTTGCATGTTTAAGCTGAGTGAGTGAGTGAGTGAGTGAGTGAGTGAGTGAGGTTTGATGCCGCTTTTAGCAATATTCCAGCAATATCACGGCGGGGGACACCAGAAATGGGAGTTTAAGCTGAGATCAACATTAGGGCCCAAATTAGATAAGACAAACTCATGCATCGGTGTTGTGTATATCTACCCTGTTCTCGTCTCTGTACCATATAAATACTCTATTTTTGTACCAGGTCCCGAGTGGGCGTTTTTGTACAATAAAATTCTATTCTATTCATGCCTGCCAATATTTTTATTATTATTTTCACTGCAGATTATTAAAATATTTTTGGGGTAAATGTTTGGATGACATTTGCTGTAGAAAGCACCAAGAAATGATAGTTTTGTGATCTACATACACTTACTGATAAACTAATGTTCAAATAAGGGTTGGGGCGGTCTGGTAGCCTAGTGGTTAAAGCGTTCGCTCGTCACGCCGAAGATCCGGGTTCGATTCCCGACATGGGTACAATGTGTGAAGCCCATTTCTGGTGTCCCCCGCCGTGATATTGCTGGAATATTGCTAAAAGCGGCGTCAAACCATACTCACTCACTCACTCACTCTCTCAAATAAGGGTCACAGTTTGATAAACAGAGGGTCTGTACTTTTTGGTTGTGAGGTCTTTAAAGGATATCTTCTCACCCATGGTTTTACACCGGCATCCTCATACATGCCTCATCCCCCCATTTTATCCCCGTGCCTCACCCCAACTCATCAATCTAACCCCCACTCATCAGTCTAACCCCCACTCATCAGTCTAACCCCCACTCATCAGTCTCACCCCAACTAATCAGTCTAACCCCCACTCATCAGTCTAACCCCCACTCATCAGTCTCACCCCCACTAATCAGTCTAACCCCCACTCATCAGTCTCACCCCCACTCATCAGTCTCACCCCCACTCATCAGTCTCACCCCCACTAATCAGTCTCACCCCCACTCATCAGTCTAACCCCCACTCATCAGTCTAACCCCCACTCATCAGTCTAACTCCCACTCATCAGTCTCACCCCCACTAATCAGTCTAATCCCCACTCATCAGTCTAACTCCCACTCATCAGCCTAACCCCCACTCATCAGTCTAACCCCCACTCATCAGTCTAACCCCCACTCATCAGTCTCACCCCCACTAATCAGTCTAACCCCCACTCATCAGTCTAACCCCCACTCATCAGTCTAACCCCCACTCATCAGTCTCACCCCCACTAATCAGTCTAACCCCCACTCATCAGTCTCACCCCCACTAATCAGTCTCACCCCCACTCATCAGTCTAACCCCCACTCATCAGTCTAACCCCCACTCATCAGTCTAACTCCCACTCATCAGTCTAACTCCCACTCATCAGTCTAACCCCCACTCATCAGTCTAACTCCCACTCATCAGTCTAACCCCCACTCATCAGTCTAACCCCCACTCATCAGTCTAACTCCCACTCATCAGTCTAACCCCCACTCATCAGTCTAACTCCCACTCATCAGTCTAACTCCCACTCATCAGTCTAACTCCCACTCATCAGTCTAACTCCCACTCATCAGTCTAACCCCCACTCATCAGTCTAACCCCCACTCATCAGTCTAACTCCCACTCATCAGTCTAACTCCCACTCATCAGTCTAACCCCCACTCATCAGTCTAAGAAATCCCCTCCCCCTTCACCCTCACCCCCAAAATATCACCCATCACCTCCCACTCACGTCACACCCAAGCCACACCCCACGCAAGATTATCACCTCTCTACAATCCTCACATCCTCATACCAAACACATATATTTAGTATTGTCTTCCCCAATCAATCGATTAATGACACATACCACATTAATAGTCACCCGAACCCTTAAAATCTGAGCTATCTGGTCTAATGGAGCGATTCTGGAATACATCTTCCTCGTGGTCGTGCAACAACCGCAGCCTTCACAGCATCATCGTGGACAATAAACCCCCAGAAAGAAGGCTGTGGCTAATAGGCTGGGCAGCAGTTGATAATCTCCCCCATTAGTGACCTAATCTCCCCATAAATCACTCTCAATCTCCTCTCTCTGTGATTACGCGGCTAATACACTGATACCATGAGCGGGACGGAGATACAGAGGCAGGGACATGTTACAGAGACATGCCACTTGTACCGTGTCAGTCATTTGATGTTCTAGAGGAGGTCGGGGTCATTTTTAAAAAAGGAATGATTGGCTTCAGAAAAAACTGGACAAATATATGTTGCTGTGTTGAAATTGTTTAGTGGGCATACTGAATGTCCAGAACAAGAAACTGATATGAAATTTATAATGAAAGACGATGAGTGAGTGAGTGAGTGAGTGAGTCTTTGTATGTTTGTTTGTTGTTTAACGTCGCTCTAAGCATTATTCCAGCTATATATGACTGCGGTCTGGAAATAATCGAGTCTGGACCAGACAATCCAGTGATTGACATCATGAGAATCGACCTACGCAACTGACATGCATCAACCAAGTCAGCAAGCCTGACCACCCGATCCTGACCACCCGATCCTGAGTGAGTGAGTGAGTGAGTGAGTGAGTGAGTGAGTCTTTGTATGTTTGTTTGTTGTTTAACGTCGCTCTCAGCATTATTCCAGCTATATATGACTGCGGTCTGGAAATAATCGAGTCTGGACCAGACAATCCAGTGATTGACATCATGAGAATCGACCTACGCAACTGACATGCATCAACCAAGTCAGCAAGCCTGACCACCCGATCCTGACCACCCGATCCTGAGTGAGTGAGTGAGTGAGTGAGTGAGTGAGTGAGTGAGTGAGTCTTTGTATGTTTGTTTGTTGTTTAACGTCGCTCTCAGCATTATTCCAGCTATATATGACTGTGGTCTGGAAATAATCGAGTCTGGACCAGACAATCCAGTGATTGACATCATGAGAATCGACCTACGCAACTGACATCCATCAACCAAGTCAGCTAGCCTGACCACCTGATCGTGAGTGAGTGAGTGAGTGAGTGAGTGAGTGAGTCTGTCAGTCAGTCAGTCAGTGAAAGTCACAAATAGAAAATGTCTTCATGTCAATCATGTCAGGCACAGTTTTGGGTTGTGGGGAGGGCTGGTGATATAAGTAAACAGATAAATAGATTTATCATGGCTCAAACACAACACAATGCTATTAGCCCTATCCTCATACTGTTCCACACACATGTGACAATGGCATCCCAAGTGTATAGAAACACTCATTAAAGCTGTTCTGGCCAAGTTTAGATGTGCATTCAGCTAACTCTGAAATTTGCACAAAAAGTGTGCACCAAGTACCGAGAAATAGAGAATCTCACCAGAGTGTCTTTTGATATCAAATATATCAACATGAGTTGATAAAAGTGGAAAAACTCCGAGGCTTATTTTTTTCCACTTTTATAGGGTGAGATTTTATTTATCATCCAACATCATTCTTCCAACTTTTTCAGTTTATAGAAAGTAATAAGCAGTGTCTTTAGTGTAAAAAGGACTGCTAACAGCTTCAGTAGCAGAGCCATTACTGATGTCATTTGATTGTGACGTCATGGTTACCAATGACGTCACAATGGTCTGCAAAGCATTGTGATGTAATTTCATTGCAGCGATATCTACAGTGTAGATATCGCTTGATCTCATCCAAGCGATATCTCCTGTGGGAGCCAGTTTTGGATGATAAATGTACTTTCACAATTACTGTTTTTCCAGGGACCATAAAATAGATTTGATTTTATGGTCTCTGGTATTGCTAGCTTTTTGAATTCTGCAGGTCGTGTGGGTGAAAAATGGCCTCATTCCTTGTCCTCTTTGATAAAAGTAAAAACCTTTTTATAATCTAATCAGAACCTGATCATCTATGCTCAGACATCAGTAATTGTCCTGCCTCAGATGTATGTGTGTGGATATCAAACATGGTCGCCGGTGTCAATAGGAGGCGTCACTATTGACATATTTGGTAGACTGTGGACAAACTTGAGAATCAAAGTGAAGCAGATAAGCCAGTGATTACCACAGACTTGTCGTCTCCCAATGTTGATGGGCAGATATCGACATGCGTTAATATCACCTCATGGAACGTGGACTTTGTTCGAGTTCTCAGACACAAACACAGCACTGACCCTGTCTAACTCACCTGCCTTAGACCCGTGAAGATTCCGGGGTAGAATAGGTCTTCAGCAACCCATGCTTGCCATAAAAGGCGACAATGCTTGTCGTAAAAGGCGACTAACGGGATCAGGTGTTCAGGCTCGCTGACTTGGTTGATGCATGTCATCGTATCCCAATTGCGTGGATCGATGCTCATGATATTAATCACTGGATTGTCTGGTCCAGACTCAATTATTTACAGACCTCCGTCATATAGCTGGAATATTGCTGACTGCGGCGTTAAACAACAAACCAACCAACCAACCAACCAACCACCTGCCTTAAATCAAGCTTGTATATGAGTGAATGAATGTTGTTTACATTCCAACTCTAACACAGCATCCTGTAAATAACTTAATCTGGGTCAAGTTAACCAGTGGTTGATAGCATGAGCACCAATCCACAAATAATGTTAAAAAAGCTATCAGCGACATGACACATTGCCACGGCACAATCCCATTATAGTCCTCCCTCTTGATAAACATGAGGATATGTTTGTTTGTTTTTAATGTCACACACCGTAATATCCCAGCGATATGACAGTGGCTTGTAAATTATTGAGTCTCGGTCAGTGACTGACATGTTTCATTTGTGTGTTGTTTTATGACGTACAAAGCAAAATCCCAGCTATAGGACGTGGCTTGAAAATAATCAAATCTGGACCAGACAATCCAGTGATCGATATTTTACCACCTGATCCATCTCGTCATCTCTGACTTGACCGCCTCCGTGGATCCCCGGCCGCGTCATACCAAAAGACGTTAAAAGATGGTACCGGTACTTGTTGTTACCCTGTCTGGCGCTCGGCATTAAGGGGCTAAAACAAGGACTGGTCGGCTCGGAGTCAGTATACTGTGTCTGAGTTGGGTATTCATGTTAGACTGTGGCATGGTATCTCAGTGAGCTAGCACTATAAATCGGCATCAGTCCGGACTAGTACAAGCAGCCACACACATACACACACACACGTGCATGCACGTCGCTATATAAGTGCAATAATCTTGGACGCGACGTTAAACCCCATTTCACCTCACCTCATCTATTACGTCCGTCAGAGTGAGGTTGCTGGAGACAGATTCTAACCTGGAATTCTCATGGGGGAGTGTACAGAGTAAGATAACAAAAATAAATTTATTTCTAAACAGATAAATAATAAACCTGCCTTCATTCTACCCTCAGTAAACAAATGATATTTTTTTCTGGAAAACATGGCTGACACAAAGAACTGAAAGTTACCTCCTGATCCGAATCCTGCAAAGGAAGAGTGAGTGAGTGAGTTGGGTTTAACGCCGCTTTTAACACTATTCCAGTTATATCACGGCGTGTCAGCTTAATTTGGGAGGAAAGCCCGAATGCAGGTCTCAGACGTTTACCACTTCGGTGAAACCAACGAGCACGGGTATGGTGCTGACAAACCTAGAAACATAATCGGGGCGAACCGGGATTCGAACCCACAATCATAGGTTTCTGGCTTGCCCAATGCTGCACAGCGAATCGCGGCGCCTTAGACGACTGGGCCACCCGTGCCCCCTGCAATGGAAGAGGTATGATAGGGACGTTGTTTGGTCAACTAGATCTCATAATGGGAATAATGTGCCCCAAAATTGAAATTTATTATCAAATTTATCAGAAGAGTTGATACTAATATAAATTAGTTGTTTTGCTGTTCAAAATGTTTTTTGGGTTAGAACTAGACAAAGTGCACAGGTGATCAGAATTAATAGCTTTTCTGTCATTTATATACTATTTGACTTGACCAACAACAAGCAGATTCCGTCAGTTCTAAGTATATACAATAAAAACATGTTGTGAAAAAGATTTCATTTTTAAGTTACAAAAATTATACCTTTTTGACTTATTTTACTTATTAACTTCTGTTCTTATTGAAGATCAAATTTGCAAGTGATAGAAAGGTCGAAATAACTTAGAAGTCAGTCATACAAACATGTCTAATGATGTTCAGAAAGTATTGTCACACAAAAATTTAACATTTCCAGTCACCAACATGAGTCCTTAGAATAAATAACCTGTACAATTTCTGACTATCAATTGCAAAAATGTCTCTCTAGCGATTGTTTTATATTCATATGTACCAAGAGTGAGTGAGTGAGTTTGATTTTACGCCGCTTTTAGCATTATTCCAGCAATATCACAGCGGGGGACACCAGAAATGGGCTTCACACATTGTACTCATGTCGGGAATCGAACCCGGGTCTTCTGCGTGATGAGCGAACGCTTTAACCACTAGGCTACCCGACCGCCCCATATGTACCAAGAGAAAATATCAAAATAATACGATAACTGAAAACAAAGTTATTTGTTCCACAGACCTCGCATTCAGAAACATATCTGTAAAAACAAATTCATCCTAAATGTAGCCATGGAAACCAAAAATGTAATTAAAATATTTTGACAAACTATAAAATGTTTTCCTCGGGTACTTCAGGTTAAAGATACATTGCTATTGAACATGTGTTCAACATGGAGAGAACCACATGTGTAGAGATTTGTGTAAAATATTTCAAGTATTCTTGCCATTAAGATACTGTTTTTAATATTTTGTTCTTTCCATTTCTGTTGTGATAAGATAAAACTTATTTCATAAGTTCATTCTCAAAACATTTACCGTACTTGATAAACTGGTAATTTAAACCTAATAGGGAATCCACACTCCCCTTCTTGTCATGATTTAGATATGAAATATTTATCTAAAATATTTCAAATATGCATAATATTTTAAAGAAGTTTGATCAATTCTGTTTGATCATGATAACTCGCAAAAAATGAAATCTTTTTCAGATAAAATAAATAACAGGCTCAAATTAATTAATTGGAGATATCTTTCCAGCAGGGTATTAAGGAATACAGATATTGTGTCCTACATGCATAAAACCTTAAGAATGGATGCACATATGATCTTCTTCCAAGTCCCATTGGACAAAAACAATTACAGATATTGGAATGACTGAAACTTATTGAAACGAAGCATATATACTACTCACAAGAAGTTAACCTTTAGCCTGCTGAATTATTTCCACACTTCTTACCCCTGCCTGCTGGATTAATTTTGGCATAAGGCGCTCTAAAGAGGGTGGGTGATTTCAAACAGTCGGTGCCTCATTAAACAAGGGCCAATTGAAGAAATATTTTGCACATTTATTCCTGATAGAAAACTTCACAATTCTATATAAAAATATCCTTGTGTTTTCAATCATACCAAGGTTAAGAACAAAGCGAACACAAAATTTGTAAATTTTCTTGAACTTACCTGAATTGCGTTATTGAAGGTGGTTTGCATTTCATGCTAAGAACCTTTTAATATCGTAACATTTGTGCAAATTGATTTCAATAATCATATCTCCGATATCTTAATTTTAATTGAGTAAAAATTCGGGTCTTTCGTCTTACAACAGTTAATCTGTCTAAACGTGACTGATCAACTGTAGTCATATAAAAGAGTTAGTTTTTCTTTAACTTTTTTCGAGGAGTAAACACAAGATTTATCTGGCATTTCCAATTTGATAAGAAATGCAATCTTTGGTCAGGCACTCTGAACAAAGTTTTGAGAACCTGTCACCCAATGGGCCCTACTCCACTTGCATAAGGGATCCATAGTCCCGAGTTTGAACCCTATTTGTCCCGAGCACTTGTGCAATACCGAGTATGTTAATAATTATGTAGATCAAAGGAGTGTTGATGTCGTGGTTGCATTGAGAGGCAAGTTGCCGACAACCCAGATAGTTGTCAACATATTAGCTCTATGGTATATCAGGCTATCTTGGAAATTTTAATGAAATCATTTCCTGAACGGAGATAAGACATTTCTGCTTCACATCACTGGTATTGCATGAACAGTGACCCTTGATCTCTCACAGCGTTACTGTAGGGGATGGTGGGATGTGTCGGTGAGGCTGCATACATACAGAATCAAGTCTTATTGTCAGCCATCACTGGTATCATCATCGTCGTCATCGTCATCATCATCACCATCATCATGATCATTACCACCACCACCACCACCACACCATCATCATCATCATCATCATGATGGAAGAAGAAAAAGAAGAGTTAGAATACTGTGTCTGAGTGGGGTATCCATGTTAAACTGCAGCATGGTAGCAAGGTATCTCAGTATAGCACTATAAACCCAGCATAAGTCTGGACTAGCACAAGCAGCCACACACACACACGTGCATGTTGCTTTATAAGTGCATTAATCTTGAACGCGAAGGTAAACCCCATCTCACTCCACCCCACAGCCATCATCATTTCAATAATGCATATCATCACCATCACCATTTGGACATTTTCAAAAAAAATTCAAGATAGCTATTTAAAGTTTTGCCCAATTTCAGAATCATTAAATGGCCATCAAACATCCCCTCTAAAGACATAGCAAATGAGATAACATCTAAGGATCAATGGTTCACACTTCTCCTCCACATTAAATCTTTAAATTGTTCCAACACACAGATTCCATTCAAGTAAAACTATTTCAAAAACAAATCTTCCCCATGAAGCCATATCAGATTCCCAGTCCACAATCCGATCATCCTCTTGTCTGCAGAAGTCAACCATAACCACCCTTATGTTATTCCCCAGGGCCACAACCTTACTAAAGTTAACTAACGAAATTACCAATTCCTCCCACCGGAACCTCCTCTTACACTTCCACAATACCATCATGGAATCAAATTTCAGATTAAACCCCTTCCAGCAAGCCCCAGGTACAATTAGCTCGCTATACCTCCCCCACCCTCCCTTGCCACTCAGGCCGATTTGTGTGGTCAACCTTTGGTCATTGTCGCTGTTGCATAAGTTCCACTGGTCTCCAAACAGCCGGACACTTCCTCTGAAATTTCAATGCTATCAAATTCCCATATTAGTCAATAAAACACACGCCTCTGACCACACTAATCCTTTTTTCAAACTGTCTATCATGTAGTAGGTGTTTTTGATAACAATGAGTTACAGAATTGGGTTTATCAAAGACTTAATTCGGGTTGTCAGACTGAGGGCTTTATTCTATACAACCTATTTAAGTTCCGCGGGATTACAACATCTGTAACGTTATGCAATAGAAGGGCAAATACACTGGACAATGAATAGGGGCTGTAGACAAGCTGCAGACTGTGAAAGAAAACAAAATGGCCGTCAGTAATCCTTGGATCTGCGTCTGCTCCATGTGTAGAAAGTGTCATTAGGAAGTGTCATCTGTTCAGGTAAACATGTCAATTACAGAATCATGTTTATCTTTTATCCAACAATACTATTATCCAACAATGCTATTATCCAGACAACTTATAATTAAATTCAAGGGAAAAGTCACTTTCAGAACTAGAGTTTTGTACATATCTCCTCATTTAAGGATTGACTGTGTATTTTTTTCAGTTCATTGAGGTATGAATCGAAAAAACTGATGTGCAAACTGTATGAAATGAATGCAATAACACGTGACCAATTCAGAATGCCGGAATTTCAATGAACACAACCAAAATTTAATTATAATAATGTAAACATTAAAATACCCTAAAAACATGAATACTTAAATAAATTCCTGAATACAACTTAAATTATTTCCTTTGGAGAGGTTAAATTGTGGTTACAAATGCCACATGTGCTGTCTCTAGAATTAAGTTCATCAGATGAAGAGGTTACTATATATTTTGAGGTTAGTAATCTATAATAGTTCAGGTAAAAATAAAAATATCTTTTGCTGAAAATATAAGGTTTTCTAACATAATTGTCTGTACTGCTAATTTCTGAAAGGGACACTTTGATAAACGACGGACTTGGGTTTAAGGTAACTATATACTGTACTTCTGTTTCCTCACAGGTTTTAAACATGCAGAGTTAGCGGGTGGGGAGACGGCATGACGCAAGTCAATTTTGGTTAAATCATTAAGCTAGGTTATCATGCAGACAGACCAAACATGAACTGTTTCAGAAAGTCACAAGTACTTGTGCTGTCATGTATTTATTGCACTGCAGTTGCTCTTGTAAGACATAACTTTCTGCTATGGGTATAGAGACATTAGGTAGTTTAAGGTTAATTTTTAGTCCAGGCTAATAATATGCTAGGAGACAGGAGTGAGAAAATGTACCAAATTCTTTTTAGAATATTAGAATATTTATAACGGAAAACCCAGCAATATTGCAGCAGGCTCACAGTAGGAAACACCAGTAATGGTTGTACCATGTTGTCCCCATGTTGGGAACAGAAACTTGGCTTTCGGCCTGATGAGCGAATGGTTTAGCCTCCAAGCAACCCAACCTCCCACAAACAAATCAACATAGTTTATACAGTGAGTGATATTGAATAGTGTCAGTCCCACATACTAAACAATTCTACTTACAAGAAGTTCAAGAACACCCAAGTGTTTCTTATGACTGTTTATCTGTCATGGCATGAGAAATTAACTGCAGTCATAAAAGTAAGAAAAGAGGTACAAGAACACCCAAGTGTGTCATATGACTGTTTATCTGTCATTGGATGACCAAATAACTATAGTCATATGAGAGAGGAAGATACTTCAACACTCCAACAGAAGAAAGATTATGTACGTTCTGTGATATTGATGAAACAGAAGATGAGGAACACTTCCTGTTGCGATGCCCTCTCTACAAAGATCTGAGAGGGGAACTAAATTCATCACCCCGCTTTGCTATGCACCCACTATCGCTAAAAATACTATTAAATCCACCAGAGCCCTTTGCAAAAATTATCTCTAATTTCATTCACAAAATGTTCAGGCAAAGAAAATCTGCATCTCCTCCCTAACAATATAATCATAGCAATATTTGTATTCTGTTTTGTATGTCAATGTTTTAATTAGTCACGTTCATGTTTTGTACCCTGCCCCCGTGGGTGTTTTGTACAATAAATATTCCTCTTCTTCTTCTATGAAGAATGTGGGAGTTCTCTAACTTCTTTTGAGCAGTATATATTACATATAGATTGTTAATTAGGACTCGCTACCTGTCTCCTTGCCTCAATAAGCTTCTTTCTGCTTGTACTTGAACATAAACAATCATTTCATTCCCGTTTCTGTGAACACCATCAGTGATGATGGAACATTTCCAATTCAAACTTCAGCCTTCTGGCAGAGTGTTACCTACACAGTTTAAAGGTCACTAGCGTCTGGTTTCCTCCAGAAAACTCTAACTGATGAAAACTGCATCTGATCTGTTTCAAAGATAACATTTTCAGAGTTTTGATGGGGTAACAACGGACAAAGGTTCAACTGTGTAACTTTCATTTCACAACGGATTATAGTTCAGGGTGAATCTACTGTGAGATGTTCAATCATTGCAAAAATTTGTATGTTGAAGCCTAGTCCATGACTGTGGAATATATATTTTAGGTATTTATTTTTACTAAAAGCCTAGGCAAGTTAGGTCAAACTAACTAGTTTGCTTGATGCCACATATGCAAACAGCAGAAGAGGAAAGGTTCTTTCGAAGAAAAAAACAATATTTTAAAGATATGTTTTCATTGACTAAGTGCTAGTCTAGTTTAAGCCAGACATTTCTATTTCCTGGTTTAAAGATTTATTTATTATAAATTCTGGTCAAATATTATAAAGACATTTCAGAAATTTATATTTTGCTTCTCAAAAACCAATCTGATCATTTTATCATAGTTTAGAAAAAAACAATATTTAAAGATATGTTTTCGTTGACTAAGTGCTAGTCCAGTTAAAGCCAGACATTTCTATTTCCTGGTTTAAAGATTTATTTATTATATATCCTAGTCAAACATAATGAAGACATTTCAAAAATTTATATTTTGCTTCTCAAAAACTAATCTGAACATTTTATCATAGTTAAGTTTTACAAGCAGGTTTAACAATCTTTTTATTTAGTGAATAGTAAATTTGCGCTTTAAAATAGTGTTTTTCACATGTAGTTTCTCTTCCACTTTTTAATTCTTAGGGTCAGCAGATCCATAAACTAATTTTTAAAACAATATTTCCCTTGGTTTTGCCTCAGGGTGGTACCATCCTACATTATAGTCAGTGCTCTTGCCTTAGTTGACAAAGGGTTGGCTTTGAACGTTGTTTGATAAACAGGTTTATTAGAGTTTGTCTTGTAATTTAACATATTTAGTCCACAATTCTGAGAACCAAAAAAGTATTGATTACATGAACCTATTTAGGTCTGCATATTTTTTCAAATTTACTTTCTATTTTCCATTCCTCAGAGTCAGGAGATCTATTACATGATAAGATAAAATAAGATAATATTTGTTGCAGAAACATTCAAGTATGGAACAGATGCATTTTTTTGAATGACAAAACATTATGATTGATATATACAGATATACCTACATTCCTGTAAACACAAAAACCAATTAAAATTTGTAAAAAAAAATATCAATATTACAATGTGAAAAAGTAGTTCCTCCATAATGGAACCATTTGTATAGATAACACAAATCAGGTGTTATCAATATCGCTATTGTTTGTTTCCAGTCGAGTGTCAGGATTAATTAGCCGAGCCTGTCATCGCTATGGGATGTCAAAACACTGTTGTCTGTTTCCCCAGGATCGGCATTCAAAACACTACCAGACGGAAACTATTTATGTGAAATAGATACCTCTACGTCACTGAACAGACAGTTTGTTTTACAGCAACACATGCCTGTCAAGTAAACATCAATGAAGTTATTAATATCAATAAACTATTATGATTATATGCTTGACTTTTATTCATTAATATTGATTTTTTGTGTTTACAGGAATGTATGTATGTCTGTATATATGAATCATAATATTTTGTCATTTAAGTATTGCATCTGTTCCGTAATGGAATGTTTCTGCAATAATTATTATCTCATTATCATATTGTTTGACAGGAATTAATCAAATCAATCTGAAACATTAACATTGAACATCGACTACACACTTTGGTGTCTACCTAGTCCTTGTGGTGTTAGTTCTTACAAGCATAGGGTTTGTTGTTTAATACTGCACTGGCAATGTTCCAGCTATATGCCAGAAGTCTGTAAATAAACAAGTCTGGGTTAAAAAAGCCTCTTATTGACGTCATGAGCATCGATCCACGCAATTGGGATACGATGACATGCATCAACCAGTCAGCGAGCCTGACCACCTTATTCCCCTAGTCGCCTCTTACGACAAGCAGTCGCCTCTTACTACAAGCAGTCGCCTCTTACTACAAGCAGTCGCCTCTTACTACAAGCAGTCGCCTCTTACTACAAGCAGTCGCCTCTTACTACAAGCAGTCGCCTCTTACTACAAGCAGTCGCCTCTTACTACAAGCAGTCGCCTCTTACTACAAGCAGTCGCCTCTTACTACAAGCAGTCGCCTCTTACTACAAGCAGTCGCCTCTTACTACAAGCAGTCGCCTCTTACTACAAGCAGTCGCCTCTTACTACAAGCATGGTTTGCTTAAGACCAATTCTATTAAAGCGTGAGTTAGTGAGTGAGGTTTTAGCAATATTCCAGCAATATCACGGCGGGGGACACCAGAAATGGGCTTCACACATTGTACCCATGTAGGGAATCGAACCCTGGTCTTCGGCATGACGAGCGAGCGCTTTAACCACTAGGCTACCCGACCGCCCCCTATTGAAGCAATCCAGAGTTTATTCAACACAAAGTTTGACCACTGTTATAATTATAAAACATGTCATTAACTCCCAAATAACAAATGTTATCTTTGGGATAACCCTTTCTTAGTAAAGTACAGATTTAAGTACTTTTGGGGGTTGTGTTCAAACCCACACTGCCAGAGTGAGGCACCTAATCTCCAGCACACAAAGTCAGCGATCCAACCCACTCAGCCACCGAGGCTTCCACAAAAAATGAAAGTCTGACAACTGGTAGTCTAGATCACGTCCTTTGTGTACCCCTCTGACAAGTGTATGGGTTCGAATCCCGGATTGGACTCCACCCCAAAAAGTACAAGAATCTGTACTTTATTAAGAAAGTGTTATCCTAAATATAACATTTGTTACATTCAAAATACAGAAAAAGAAGACCTCAAAAAAGCATCACACACAAAATTCAAAACCTACAAAAGATAACCAGTCCTTGAACTGTTCCCCTGTAACCATGGTAACAACAGAAGATGGGAGGAACACTGTTTAACTGAAGGAATCCTTTGATGGAAGGAAATCAACTTATGCAGGAACTCTCTAATGTCATGAATAAAAGACAACAATTTTCAATGGCTAATTGACTTGTAGATTTCAATGAAACACAACAAAAGGATGGCAACATTTTTCTCCCACCCAACTCTGATCACAAGTTGCCGCTCAACACAGCAATAAAACAGATTCACGTTCGGATGAACCAGTCACTTATTTATGGGGTGGTATAATTTCACAAAGAATTAATTTCTGATTTAAAACATCAAAGAAATGAAACAAATTTGCTCAAATCTTTTCCAAGCAACTTACGGCTTGGTTGTCTTTTTTGTGAATGGGTTGTAAATGTTCTGTTTGAGTATTGTGAATATTTTGTTTAAGGGTTGTAAATGTTTTATTTGAGCATTATGAATGTTTTGTCTATGGGTTGTAAATTGTGAAGTACATGTCGGTGTTTTGTTGTATCTTGATGTCGAAGACAAAGTGAAAAGAGGTAATTACTGACAATGAGGTTTTTTTTATCACAGACAATGAATCTTCTTAGAAGAAGCTAAAGTTGACTGCTGCATTTTATTTAAATTTTTATTTTTAAAGCATTCTTACAGTCAGCAGTATAAAAAAAACCCTTTTCATTCTAATTTTCTAAATTTTCTATTTAAGACCTTATACCTCCTAAACACAAAATGAAATTGGCCCAACTTAAAAAAGGCTCACCAAAAATTTGAAAATGACAGTATCAAAATAAAATAACTTTATAAATTTAAGAACTGGCTTGTGATCAAAGTTTCAATACTATGGTCCGCTAGAGCATGTTTAAAGCCACGTCACAAGTATACATCATCATTGTCTCACATCCCATTACCGTCAATATATACACTGATTGACTGGTAATAAAGACCGGCCACTATTCCCCTGACCACTGTTCTGAAAAAATTGACAGCTATCAACAAGTGAGTTGAAAGTGGGAGCTGAAATGTATCAGCAGCTCCATTTGTTGATTGAGAAGGAGGTCAAAGTCTTTCAACAGTTTTTGCTCAATTTAGTTTTATTGGCGTCTGTTTGTCAAAATATGTCTTTGATGTGAAGTTCCTTCACGATTCTAAGAAAAATACTGTTTCATCTGGAATCAAGTCAAATATGATTTTATAAATATTTCAACTTTGAAATTTTGTTTTGATGGATGGGCTTTGTGGTATGGACGTGGGATTGATGGTACCATTTGAGTCATCTAATTATGTAAGGGCTATTGTTGACTTTTTCTTTGTTGTTCTGGGACGAAGAAAGGAATGATTAAATCTCGTGCTTTGATTGTGTTGAACTTACCGTTTTATCAAGACAGTCTATCTTTGGGGAAACATACTATATCAAACTCCATTTGTTAAAAGTCTTCTGAGGAACTCTCACAGACTCCAGAGCATGTATTAATAACAGCATTATATAATCACTCTGATTCTACGCTTGTCCTTGAGTGAGTGAGTGGGTGGGTGGGTGAGTGAGTGAGTGAGTGAGTGAGTGAGTGAGTGAGTGAGTGAGTGAGTGAGTGAGTGAGTGAGTGAGTGAGTGAGTGAGTGAGTGAGTGAGTGAGTGAGTGAGTGAGTGAGTGAGTGAGTGAGTGAGTCTTGGGTGAGTGAGTGAGTCAGTGAGTGAGTCAGTGAGTGAGTAGCCACGGTTTTAACCACTACTCCACTATCATTATGTGAGTGAGTGAGTGAGTGAGTGAGTGAGTGAGTGAGTGGGTGGGTGGGTGGGTGAGTGAGTGAGTGAGTGAGTGAGTGAGTGAGTGAGTGAGTGAGTGAGTGAGTGAGTGAGTGAGTAGCCACGGTTTTAACCACTACTCCACTATCATTCTGTGAGTGAGTGACAAGCCTGAGCTTTAACCACAATGCTATCTCCACCCCATCAATGACCTCATCAAGATGAAAGTGTGTATCCCTTTAATTACAGACTATCTGTGATGCTCCCAGCCCCTGCTACATCTGGCCAGCCCACGGGATCATCAGAGGATTTAGGGGGCTGATAATGACCCCTGACATTGATCCAGATGATCCCCTTCATTGAGGAGGAGCTCCCTGTAGTTACCAGCCCTAGTAGCCCCTAGTAGCCCCCAGTAGCCTCTAGTAGCCCCAAGTAGCCTATATAACCTGGTGATTGTAGGTGTGTGCTCGTCACTGTATTAATCTGTCTCCCAGACCAAAAAAAATCAAATTGAATCCAACTCAAGTCTAGAATGATTTGGCAATTTTTGTTTTTTTTGATGATAAAACAAGAAAACTATATTTCTGGGACTAAAAACCCCAGCCAATATGTGACTCATTACGAATGCGACTCCTTACCTTAATCCAACCTTACTTCAATCCAGTCAAACAGCAAATAGCACCGCTTATTAGCTCTGGGTGGCGTGCTTCCGCAAAAACAATACATAGTGTTTTCCTAAAAACAACAGATAATTTATATGGTTATTCTGTTGACTGGCATTAAGGAAGTTCATAGGAAATAAAATAAGGGACAAACTCCAGTTAAATATTTCGTCTCCCAAGTTGGGGTACAATGTTGGGAAGTGTCATGAAACCTTTCCATGGGTGCTGTATTGTGTCGGCCTTTGACGCAGTCGCAAAGAACAAACTGTGAAGTATTACTGATTATTGTTGAGAGTCAATGCGAAGTTTAATCAATGCGGGCAAAGACTACTTGCTTTTAATTCACCCTCGGCTGAATTTCAACATTTACAGATGTGTTGTTGTTTTTTGAAAGCGCAGATTAATACTACATTAATTCTTTTTTTACACTATGAATCATAAATAACTTCTGAAACGTGCAACATAGATCGTGTTAGGGTAGGCAGAGCATGTATACTGTTTTGTTGGTCATCTACCACCTACGACTCGACCTTCCGCTGATCATCTATAACGCTCATCAATGATTTGGACCCCGAAGGTAGCGTCGTAGCGAGAGATCACGTATATTATTCATGATTAACCAATGTTTCTCCATATTAAAAAGCTATGAATCATTTACATATGAAAGAAACAATCACAAACAAAGATCGTGTTTTTTATAATGAAAGCACCACCCAATGCACCTGAAATCAACACTAACTCGTGACGTCCTCATGATGGCGGGTATCGACTGTGGGGTAATTAAACATACGCTGGGACGGACAGGGTGAATACTGTCTGACATAGAGATGTCACAAGTCTGTCTAAGAGATGATGGATGAGTCTTGGCCATCAGGGTCATTAGTGACCAATAATTACAGCCCACATGTCGGTACAGCATGTCGTATTGATGTCTGCGACCATCACTCGCATCATAAGAGCAGTCCGTTTCTCGGGTTTCACGAGTCATATTTTCTGATTGTGAAAGTCAAAATGACCGTAGAGTGAGTGAGTTTATAGCCACTTTGAACAGTATTTCAGTTATATCACGGCGTGTCAGCATGATGTGGGAGGAGTGAGTTGGGTTTAAAGCCTATTTGAACAGTATTTCAGTTATATCACGGCGTGTCAGCTTGATGTGGGAGGAGTGAGTGAGTGAGTTGGGTTTAACTCCGCTTTGAACAGTATTTCAGTTATATCACGGCGTGTCAGCTTGATGTGGGAGGAGTGAGAGAGTTAGATGGGTTTAACGCCTATTTGAACAGTATTTCAGTTATAACACGGTGTAGTCTGTCTTACAGACCCTGATACAAATATATCAACTACAGCCCATGCAAGTCTATAATGTTTGGCAAATCTAGATTACTGCAGTATCAAAATGAATCCTTTAGCATCACTGGGCTCCCTTTTTATTATATTTTTATTAAGATAACTGAGCAACTGTTTTTTCTGTACGATATGCTCATTTCAGAGACTATATGTTAGTCTAATCACGGTGTGTCAGCTTGATATGGGAGGAGTGAGTGAGTGAGTTGGGTCTAACTCCGCTTTGAACAGTATTTCAGTTATATCACGGTGTGTCAGCTTGATGTGGGAGGAGTGAGTGAGTTGGGTGTAACGCCTCTTTGAACAGCATTTCAGTTATATCACGGCGTGTCAGCTTAATGTGGGAGGAGTGAGTGAGTGAGTTGGGTGTAACGCCACTTTGAACAGTATTTCAGTTATATCATGGCGTGTCAGCTTGATGTGGGAGGAGTGCGTGAGTGAGTTTGGTTTATTGCCACCTTAAACAGTATTTTAGTTATATCAATGGCGGTGAGGTAGCCTAGTGGTTAAAGTGTTTGCTCATCACGCCGAAGACCCGGGTTCGATTCCCCACATGAGTACAATGTGCGAAGCTCATTTCTAGTGTCCCCTGCTGTAATATTGCAGGAATATTGATAAAAGCGGCGTAAAACAATACTCACTCATTCAGTTATTTCACAGCCGGTCAGCTTGATGTGGGGGGAAAGCTCGAAGTTATCTAGGCCTCAGACATTTACCACTTTGACAAAACCCACGGTCACGCAAGGTGCTGACAAACCTAGAAACATAATCAGGGCCATCTGGGATTCGAACTCAAAATTATAGGTTCCTGGCATGACCAAGGGAGACAACTCTGCACAGCTAATTATGGCACCTTATATGACTGGGCCACCAATGTCCTTGACCCTCACTTTGATAACCCCTACATCCATGTTGACCCCACAGGTAAGGTCAGGTGAAATGAGGTTTAATGTCGCATTCAAGCTTATTGCACTTATAGAGCAACGCACATGCACGTGTGTATATGCCGCAATTTAACATGGATAATCACTCAGACACAGTATACTGATTCAGAACACAGCCTAAGACGACTCGGACTAATCGTATGATTAATAAAATCACGAAGGAAGCTAAGTGCCAAAAGGAAGAACTGGAAGCTGTTCACACACATATATATAACGAACACGGATATAACGAACACGGATATAACAAACACGGATATAACGAACACGGATATAGCGAACACGGATATAGCGAACACGGATATAGCGAACACGGATATAACGAACACGGATATAGCGAACACGGATATAGCGAACACGGATATAACGAACACGGATATAACGAACACGGATATAACGAACACACTACAACGAACTGTTAAAAAATCCCCGATTTATCTCCTATATAATATCATATAAACTTTACGTATATAACGAACTCTCTACAGCGACCTAACGGATATAGCGAACTGATATCTGATCACTGACAAGCCCATCTATCACTAATTAGTGACGTGTATAGCGAACTGAGAAATCTCACTCAGTGTCAAGTGTCACTATACAGGTAATATTGTCTGTAAAATATTATGTCTGTCATTGGAAAATCTGTGTTTTGTCTTATCCAAGATGGACACTCAGCAATTATTTCTTCACTGGAGTTAGTGAGTGAGATGGTTTTACACCGCTTTTAGCAATATTCCAGCAATATCACATCGGGGACAGCAGAAATGGGCTTCACACATTGTACCCATGTCGGGATTCGAACCCGGGTCTTCGGGGTGCTGAGCGAACGCTTTAAACCACTAGGCTACCCGACCACCCCTCTTCACCTGAAGTGAGGGACTAGCCATTATTTGGTTTGTAAGCGGGGACCATTCATTTACCTTTTTACTGGGCCCAGGGCCGACTTGCACAAATCGATCGTAGCGCTAAGATGATCGTAACTCCCATACTTTAACATAGGCTTACAATAGTCTTAGCGCTAAGATCGCTTTGTGCAAGTGGGCCCAGGTGTATTAGAGTGAGTGAGTTGGGTTTAACGCCGCTTTTAACAGTATTCCAGTTATATCGCGGCGTGTCAACTTAATGTGGGAGGAAAGCCCGAAGTGATGCAGGTGTCAGACGTTTACCACTTCAGTGAGCACTTCACGAGCACGGGTATGGTGCTGACAAACCTAGAAACATAAATTGGGCGAACCGGGTTTCGAACCAACAATCATAGGTTTCTGGCGTGCCCAAGGGACGCAACTCTGCACAGCGAATCGCGGCGCCTTAGACGACTGGGCCACCCGTTGCCCCCCAGGTGTGTTCAGCCAGAGCGTTAAGATTGCTTTGTGGAATGGGGTGTGGCCTTTATTAGAGATCCTCTTGTGCCTATTAGAACTTTGACTGCTGCATTGGATGTGTGGCTTATATGAGAGGAAATACGGTATATGTCCTCAGAAGAACAACCACTGCACCACGGTAGTCCTTGACAGATTACATAACAATTCTAAACAGATTGCCTCAGTTAATTCAAAAAGGTTTCCGATTGTAAAGGCAGGTGTTTGCACCAAACAAATATAATGAACATTCTCTAGAAGATAGCACCAACTAAACATTCTCCAGAAGATAGCACCAACTAGCAGACATTCTCCATGAATCTGTAAAGGAATTGAAGAATTCCACAAGGAATGTCAACATAATTTTATCACCCTATTCAAGGGCTTGGTTCTACTAAGTCATCTTAGCCCTGAGACTATCATTACCTTGTTGCACAGACTAATCACACTCTCAAGTCTGTGACTCCGAGACCCCCCCCCCCCCCCCCCCCCCCCCCCCCATGGTTATCTAAATTATATTGCTGCAATACTTCACAGTAACAATTGAAATGAAATTGAGTCTGAAATGAAAATATGCTAAAATTATTTTTCATATGTTATAGAAAGGAATCAAGAGGATCTCTGCACTTTCAACTGAAATTGGAACTTGCCAAAGTATTGTAGACTTGCTTGGGACTTTTATAATATTTTTTGGTTAATGCAAGATGAGAGAATAGAATTATTTTTAAACTGGGAATATAATGAACACCAGTTCACGTATAGTTGCACACATCTGTGTAGCATTTCAAGTAGACATGCACAAGTCTCTGAGGCAATGATGTTAATTTAAATCATAATTTCTAGATTATATAAATAATAAGAACAATTTGTCCATACTCTCTGCTTATCTAGACCTGCCTATTATAGGGATTAGATTTACAATACATCCATTGACATATTATTCAGTCACAACAGCCTTGAAGCAAAGCTAGACTTTAAGAAATCCCACAATTCCAGTTTGATTACATCACTTCCTGTCCTCAAATATTAATCACTTTCTGGTTTGTCTAAGTCCTAATGGGGGTGAAATGGGGTTTAAGGTCACGTTCATAGAGATATGCTTGCTGAGTATTAGGCGGGGCAACAACAGCTGGCATCTTTAAATATCTTTTGGTATGATTTTGGTTTGGTTTGTTGTTTAACGCCGCACTCGGCAATATTCCAGCCATATGACGGCGGTCTGTGAATAATCGAGTCTGGACCAGACAATCCAGTGATTAATATCATGAGCATCGATCCGCGCAATTGGGATCGATGACATGCATCAACCAAGTCAGCGAGCCTGACCACCCGATCCCGTTAGTCGCCTTTTACGACAAGCATAGTCGCCCTTTACAGCAAGCATGGGTCGCTGAAGACCTATTTTACCCCGGAATCTTCACGGGTCTCTTTTGGTATGAGGCATCCAGGGATCAAACTACCAATCTTCTGCTTTCCGGGCAGACGCTCTATCCACAACACCATGGAGATCTAGGGGGAAGTGAAAAGATGTTTACCACTTTAGTGAAAACCACAGGATGGTGCTGACAAACGTAGAAACATAATCGGAGATCCGGACTCTTTGAACAAAGGTGTGGTAACATATGAGTCCAGTGTAATTCTCAAATTACAATATGGAAGTGTATATCCTGGATAACAGAGGATGAGGGCTGCGGACTTGTTGATACACATGGGGCTAGTTCACACATGGACACCACACGTGAAGAAGGCCATTAGGTGCTAAAGGCAGGTCTCCCTCCCTCCCTCTCTGTCTGTCTCCCTCCCTCCCTCTCTGTCTGTCACTCTCACACACTCTGTCTCTCTCCTCTCCCTCTGTCACTCTCTGTCTCTCACTCTCTCTGTCACTCTCTGTCTGTCTCCCTCCCTCCCTCTCTGTCTGTCACTCTCACACACTCTGTCTCTCTCCCTCCCTCTCTGTCACTCTCTCTCTCTCTCTGTGTCCCCCTCACCCTCACTCTGTCTCTCACTCTCTGTGTGTGTCTCTCTCACTCTCTCTGTATGTCTGTCTCTCTCTGTGTCTCTGTCACTGTCTGTCTCTCTCTCCATCTGTGTCTCTCCCTCCTCTGTCACTCTCTCTCTCTCTGTCTCTGTCTATCACTCTCTGCCACTCTCTGTCTCTGTCTCACTCTCCATATCTGTGTCTCTCCCTCCTTCTCTGTCTGTCACTCTCACACACTGTCTCTGTCTCTCTCCCTCCGTCTCTCTCTCTCCATCTCTGTCTCTCTCTCTCCATCTCTGTCTCTCTTCTCTGTCTGTGTCTCACACACACACTCTGTCTCTCTGTGTCTGTCTATCTCCCTCCCTTGCTCTCTCTCTCCCTCCCTCTGTCTGTCACTCACACACTCTGTCTCTCTTTTTATCTCTCTCCCCTCTCTCCGTCTCTCTCTCCCTCTCTGTGTGTCTTTCTCTCTCTCCCTCTCTGTGTGTCTCTTTCTCTCTCTCCCTCTGTGTGTCTCTTTCTCTCTCTCCCTCTGTCTTTCTCACACTCTGTGTGTCTCTTTCTCTCTCTCTCCCTCTCTGTGTGTCTCTTTCTCTCTCTCTCCCTCTCTGTGTCTCTTTCTCTCTCCCTCCCTCTCTGTGTCTCTTTCTCTCTCTCTCCCTCTCTGTGTGTCTCTTTCTCTCTCTCTCCCTCTCTGTGTGTCTCTTTCTCTCTCTCTCCCTCTCTGTGTGTCTCTTTCTCTCTCTCTCCCTCTCTGTGTGTCTCTTTCTCTCTCTCTCCCTCTCTGTGTCTCTTTCTCTCTCCCTCCCTCTCTGTGTCTCTTTCTCTCTCTCTCCCTCTCTGTGTGTCTCTTTCTCTCTCTCTCCCTCTCTGTGTGTCTCTTTCTCTCTCTCTCCCTCTCTGTGTGTCTCTTTCTCTCTCTCTCCCTCTCTGTGTGTCTCTTTCTCTCTCTCTCCCTCTCTGTGTGTCTCTTTCTCTCTCTCTCCCTCTCTGTGTCTCTTTCTCTCTCTCTCCCTCTCTCTGTGTCTCTTTCTCTCTCTCTCCCTCTCTGTGTGTCTCTTTCTCTCTCTCTCCCTCTCTGTGTGTCTCTTTCTCTCTCTCCCTCTCTGTGTGTCTCTTTCTCTCTCTCTCCCTCTCTGTGTGTCTCTTTCTCTCTCTCTCCCTCTCTGTGTGTCTTTCTCTCTCTCCCTCTGTGTGTCTCTTTCTCTCCCTGTCTTTCTCACACACACTCTCTGTGTGTCTCTTTCTCTCTCTCTCCCTCTCTGTGTGTCTCTTTCTCTCTCTCTCCCTCTCTGTGTCTCTTTCTCTCTCTCTCCCTCTCTGTGTGTCTCTTTCTCTCTCTCTCCCTCTCTGTGTGTCTCTTTCTCTCTCTCTCCCTCTCTGTGTCTCTTTCTCTCTCTCTCCCTCTCTGTGTCTCTTTCTCTCTCTCTCCCTCTCTGTGTGTCTCTTTCTCTCTCTCTCCCTCTCTGTGTGTCTCTTTCTCTCTCTCTCCCTCTCTGTGTGTCTCTTTCTCTCTCTCTCCCTCTCTGTGTCTCTTTCTCTCTCTCTCCCTCTCTGTGTGTCTCTTTCTCTCTCTCTCCCTCTCTGTGTGTCTCTTTCACTCTCTCTCCCTCTCTGTGTCTCTTTCTCTCTCTCTCCCTCTCTGTGTGTCTCTTCCTCTCTCTCTCTCCCTCTCTGTGTCTCTTTCTCTCTCTCTCCCTCTCTGTGTGTCTCTTTCTCTCTCTCCCTCTCTGTGTGTCTCTTTCTCTCTCTCTCCCTCTCTGTGTCTCTTTCTCTCTCTCTCCCTCTCTGTGTGTCTCTTTCTCTCTCTCTCCCTCTCTGTGTCTCTTTCTCTCTCTCTCCCTCTCTGTGTGTCTCTTTCTCTCTCTCTCCTCTCTGTGTCTCTTTCTCTCTCTCTCCCTCTCTGTGTGTCTCTTTCTCTCTCTCTCCCTCTCTGTGTCTCTTTCTCTCTCTCTCCCTCTGTGTGTCTCTTTCTCTCTCTCTCCCTCTCTGTGTCTCTTTCTCTCTCTCTCCCTCTCTGTGTGTCTTTCTCTCTCTGTCCCTCTCTGTGTGTCTCTTTCTCTCTCTCCCTCTCTGTGTGTCTCTTTCTCTCTCTCTCCCTCTCTGTGTGTCTCTTTCTCTCTCTCTCCCTCTCTGTGTCTCTTTCTCTCTCTCTCCCTCTCTGTGTGTCTTTCTCTCTCTCCCTCTCTGTGTCTCTTTCTCTCTCTCTCCCTCTCTGTGTGTCTCTTTCTCTCTCTCTCCCTCTCTGTGTGTCTCTTTCTCTCTCTCTCCCTCTCTGTGTGTCTCTTTCTCTCTTTCTCTCTCTCTGTGTGTCTCTCTCTCTCCCTCTCTGTGTCTCTTTCTCTCTCTCTCTCCCTCTCTGTGTGTCTCTTTCTCTCTCTCTCCCTCTCTGTGTGTCTCTTTCTCTCTCTCTCTCCCTCTCTGTGTGTCTCTTTCTCTCTCTCTCCCTCTCTCTGTGTCTCTTTCTCTCTCTCTCCCTCTCTGTGTGTCTCTTTCTCTCTCTCTCCTCTCTGTGTGTCTCTTTCTCTCTCTCTCCCTCTCTGTGTGTCTCTTTCTCTCTCTCTCCCTCTCTGTGTGTCTCTTTCTCTCTCTCTCCCTCTCTGTGTCTCTTTCTCTCTCTCTCCCTCTCTGTGTGTCTCTTTCTCTCTCTCTCCCTCTCTGTGTCTCTTTCTCTCTCTCTCCCTCTCTGTGTCTCTTTCTCTCTCTCTCCCTCTCTGTGTCTCTTTCTCTCTCTCTCCCTCTCTGTGTGTCTCTTTCTCTCTCTCTCCCTCTCTGTGTGTCTCTTTCTCTCTCTCTCCCTCTCTGTGTGTCTCTTTCTCTCTCTCTCCCTCTCTGTGTCTCTTTCTCTCTCTCTCCCTCTCTGTGTGTCTCTTTCTCTCTCTCTCCCTCTCTGTGTGTCTCTTTCTCTCTCTCTCCCTCTCTGTGTCTCTTTCTCTCTCTCTCCCTCTCTGTGTGTCTCTTTCTCTCTCTCTCCCTCTCTGTGTGTCTCTTTCTCTCTCTCTCCCTCTCTGTGTCTCTTTCTCTCTCTCTCCCTCTCTGTGTCTCTTTTTCTCTCTCTCCCTCTCTGTGTGTCTCTTTCTCTCTCTCTCCCTCTCTGTGTGTCTCTTTCTCTCTCTCTCTCCCTCTCTGTGTGTCTCTTTCTCTCTCTCTCCCTCTCTGTGTGTCTCTTTCTCTCTCTCTCCCTCTCTGTGTGTCTTTCTCTCTCTCTCCCTCTCTGTGTGTCTCTTTCTCTCTCTCTCCCTCTCTGTGTGTCTCTTTCTCTCTCTCTCCCTCTCTGTGTCTCTTTCTCTCTCTCTCCCTCTCTCTGTGTCTCTTTCTCTCTCTCTCCCTCTCTGTGTCTCTTTCTCTCTCTCTCCCTCTCTGTGTCTCTTTCTCTCTCTCTCCCTCTCTGTGTCTCTTTCTCTCTCTCTCCCTCTCTGTGTGTCTCTTTCTCTCTCTCTCCCTCTCTGTGTGTCTCTTTCTCTCTCTCTCCCTCTCTGTGTGTCTCTTTCTCTCTCTCTCCCTCTCTGTGTGTCTCTTTCTCTCTCTCTCCCTCTCTGTGTGTCTCTTTCTCTCTCTCTCCCTCTCTGTGTCTCTTTCTCTCTCTCTCCCTCTCTCTGTGTCTCTTTCTCTCTCTCTCCCTCTCTGTGTCTCTTTCTCTCTCTCTCCCTCTCTGTGTCTCTTTCTCTCTCTCTCCCTCTCTGTGTCTCTTTCTCTCTCTCTCCCTCTCTGTGTGTCTCTTTCTCTCTCTCCCTCTCTGTGTCTCTTTCTCTCTCTCTCCCTCTCTGTGTCTCTTTCTCTCTCTCTCCCTCTCTGTGTGTCTCTTTCTCTCTCTCCCTCTCTGTGTCTCTTTCTCTCTCTCTCCCTCTCTCTGTGTCTCTTTCTCTCTCTCTCCCTCTCTGTGTCTCTTTCTCTCTCTCTCCCTCTCTGTGTCTCTTTCTCTCTCTCTCCCTCTCTGTGTCTCTTTCTCTCTCTCTCCCTCTCTGTGTGTCTCTTTCTCTCTCTCCCTCTCTGTGTCTCTTTCTCTCTCTCTCCCTCTCTGTGTCTCTTTCTCTCTCTCCCTCTCTGTGTGTCTCTTTCTCTCTCTCCCTCTCTGTGTCTCTTTCTCTCTCTCTCCCTCTCTGTCTCTTTCTCTCTCTCTCCCTCTCTGTGTCTCTTTCTCTCTCTCTCCCTCTCTGTGTCTCTTTCTCTCTCTCTCCCTCTCTGTGTCTCTTTCTCTCTCTCTCCCTCTCTGTGTGTCTCTTTCTCTCTCTCTCTCCCTCTCTCTGTGTCTCTCTCACACACACACTCTCTGTGTGTCTCTGTCTCTCTCTCA